>NC_059436.1:52620121-52674992 GCF_021028975.2 Sphaerodactylus townsendi | reverse complement strand
ATGTTATGGACTACAGTTCCCATCATCCCCTGCCAGCATGATGCTGGCACGGGATGATGGGAACTGTAGTCTATAACATCTGGAGGGCCATGAGTTTGACACCTATCGCTAAAGGGAAGGGGGAGACAGTATATGTGATTGGTCCAGAGTGACCCATAAACCTAATGCATGAGTCCAGATCTAGAGCATCATGAGATTTCCCCAGTTTAATACTGTAACCACTGAACAACACTGCTTAATATGTGGTGCTATAGTATTAAAGCGTAGTTGTCCTTATAAGGAACTCAATTCTTGGGCCTTGATGTGCTGTGATCAGCCCTTGAAAGCTGCTAAGCCTTGAAAGAGAAAGGGAGCCCCCTGGGCACCTGGCCTACTCTTCCGGACATCCCGGATCCCGACTTGGTCGCCGCCAGCTTTGTTTGAAGGCTGGAATCTCACGTGTTCAGCAGACTTTCACTGCTTCTGCAGACCAGGAAAAAGCATCTCCTGCTGCATTTGCCATGATTGCTATAGACCAGGGGTCTGCAACCTGTGGCTCTCCAGATGTTCATGGACTACAATTCCCACTAATGGGAATTGTAGCGATCCCATGAATTTATGGAAAAACTCCCACAGATTCTCAGGCGCCAATTATCGATGATCCTCAGCACGTGGCCCATCCTGCAGGAAAGCCAAGGAGACTCTGCCGTGGGGCCAAGCTAGACAGGACTTCTAAAACTAGACAATCCACTTTCTCTGCAACTGCACAGCATCTGTAGGCAACTCATCTTTAAAGCAATCCAGGAGCAGATTTGGACCAGGGCCACTGCTCCAAAACTGGAAAAATAACTCCCCCCCCTCCAAGATCATTTTGGCCCAGATGTTTCCCACGGGACCTTCAAGGATCACACAGTAAGCAGGAATCCAACTGAGCATGAGGTGGTTGCTGGCTGGTCTGTAAACAGACGATGCCACATTCAGTGCACATCTTTGCATTGATCACAAAATGCACTGATCACAAATATCACTATAGTAAACTATGGGCCAGGCGAGCTCAATCTTGCCAGCCATGGGAAGAAGAAGAAGAGTTTGGATTTATATCCCCCCTTTCTCTCCTGCAGGAGACTCAAAGGGGCTGACAATCTCCTTGCCCTTCCCCCCTCACAACAAACACCCTGTGAGGTGGGTGGGGCTGAGAGAGCTCCGAGAAGCTGTGACTAGCCCAAGGTCACCCAGCAGGCGTGTGTGGGAGTGCCCAGGCTAATCTGAACTCCCCAGATAAGCCTCCACAGCTCAGGCGGCAGAGCTGGGAATCAAACCCGGTTCCTCCAGATTAGATACACGAGCTCTTAACCACCTACGCCACTGCTGCTCCTGAAGCTCAGCAGGGTCAGTCTTGGTTAGTGCTTGGATGAGAGACCACCAAGGAAGTCCAGAGTCGCTACACTGACGCAAGCAATGGCGAACCACTTCTGTTAGCGGCTCTTGCCTTGAAAACCCTACGGCACTTTCCACCGCCAGGTTACCATTTCATCCTCTGCAAGGTGACTGCATGAATGCCGCATCTTAGATGTTCTGTGTTTTTGACATAGTATGAAGGAGCAGGAAAATCTTGGTCGAATCCCCACTACCGTCTTAGCCAGGTTTCAGAACACAAACTAACCAGGTTTGAGGGACGACCTCCCCATCGCTTGCCTGGCAGATTCCGTTTCTGGCGCTCGTTCTCCCCGTTAATCTGCGTTCTGGCAGGACCTGGTTGCAAGTGGCACAGACCCCATTAACACTGTTCAGAGCTGATCGGAGGAGAGGGATGAGGGTTGAAACCCTGACTCGTTTCCCGCCCTGGAATGTGTTGCAGAATTTGGGCAACCAATCAGCACTGCGATGCACACGCAGCCTTTCCTTGGTTTCATTTCCACTTTTGCGATCGGCCAGCAGAAGGGGATGCAAACGTTAAACAGTCAAATGCATAACTTTGAATTGTTTACACAGGTAGCGATTGACTGTTTGCACAGTCAAACAGTTAAACATTAAACTTTTGCACGCTGTTTTTTTTATCACACCCCTACAATGTACATTTCCGCAGTGAGAAAAGGTCCCGCCCCATCAAGGCACGCCAGCCAATCAGGGGAGACCGGCGAAGCAAGCTCACCTGGTAGTGGGAATTGCTAAGAGTTCTGCAACCGTGTGGGTCTGCTGTGTGCTCGCTGTGGTGGGGAGGGAGAAACTCTGATGAAGAGGACACGGTTTCACAACCAACAGGTTTGGATCTGCGTGCAAATTTCAAGTGGGGATTCGACCCTTGTGGGGTCTCTTCTGTAGTGGGTGATTCTCAAGCACATTCCATTACTAGATATCAAGAATCATTGGACTGTATGCTCACACGTATGAATAAGACTTTAATCCTTTGTACATCCTAAAAGTTATTTGGAGGGGTTGTCTCTCTATCATTCCCGATTGTTTTCAAATTTTGAGAGCAGATTTTGTTGATGCAAAGGTTGGGCAGAGAGAGAGAGAGAGAGAGAGAGAGAAAGGCAGAAAGAAGGATCTGGCAACTCCAGGCTGCAAACGTACATTGTTCAGTTTATTTGTTAAAAATCGGCCGAGGTTACAAGACCACTGTCCCAAGCGTTGAGCAGATCAGATGAAACCGGCAAATCAAGCACAGAACGTAAATAACGATACTATGTTTTCCCTTCTGCCATACTATAAGGTAGATATAACAATCTAGAAACGTGCAAAAGGGTGTGTTCATGTGATGCAAATCAATTAGAAACATTAACTCACCAATTATTCCGTTGTCCTAAATCGGCAAGTATTAGAGTCAAATACTCTAGGTTGCTTTCTATGATACCTAGCGAGCCGGACGAACTAAACAGACTATTGTTCTTATTAAATAATTCTGATGCTACGTTCTGTAAAATGGCTGCGAACTTTCTGCTGGAAATATCCCATAAGCAACAGTATGCATGAATCAACTTCATTTGTTATATGTTGCAAGCTTGTGTTTTGATGCGATTTAGATGTGATTTTATACCGTTTGTGCCAAATAAAGGCTAAATGAAATGAAAAAAAAAAGTAAATAACGATACTGTTTCATTCGTCTAACAGATACGCTTCAATCAAAAACGCACAGAACCAAAAGAGATTAAACAGGATATGGTTCTGTATACGGAGTTGGTGGCTCCCCCAGACGTTGCCTGAAACACATGGTCATGGTTAGCGGTGGCGCCAGAGTTGGTAATTACCTGTTGCCCGGCATGAATCCATGCAGCTCATAAGTTCAACGGTATTCAGAGCTGAGCCTCGTTTCCTAAGTTCTTCTCTGGTTTGGCAGGTTCCTGCACACGAGCAGTTAATGTTCAACCCAGCAGATATTCAAAGGCTTTGTAGACACATGTTCTGAATTGTAACCTTGATGGCTGCAAAACACGTTACCAGCTCATGCAACCAACTGTCTTGTTTGGGGCAAGGTATTTTCTTGGGGAGTTGTGTAGTTTCCGGGCTGTTTGGCCGGTTCTAGTAGCACTTTCTTCCGACGTGTCACCTGCATCTGTGGCTGGCATCCTCAGAGGATCTTACAAATGCTACTGGAACACGGCCATACAGCCTGGAAACCACACAGCACCCCAGTGATTCTGGCTGTGAAAGCCTTCGACAATACAAGGTATTTTCTTTTCTGGACGGTTCTCTTGGTTTCTGGTGGTGGTTCAGTGTGGCCGTAACCCTGCCTCTATGTCAGACCTCCCCTTTTCTCTTTCAACCCCCCCCCCTGTTCTTAGGTCAAGGTCCTGAACAATAAAACCATGAAACTTAAATAAAACCCACATGTAAAAATATCCTTCTTTGACTCTTCTCTGCAGCTGCTAGAAAACAAGCAACAATAAATATGCTGAGGGTCAGACCCATTGTGCATGGAGTGCTTACCGCGACGCTCTTCGCCCCGCTGTGGGGTCGCAGTGGGGTTTCCTTGTTTACACACAAGGAGGTGCCCCAATACCTACTGTGTGGCTTTCCCGTGCTCACTTCTGGGTCGCTGCCTGTCGAGCACAAGATTGACAGATTTTTTTTTAAAGCCCTTTAAATTTTATATCAATATTTTTTCATGGTGTGGCTTCACTCACACACACACACACACACACACACACACACACACACACACACACACACACACACACACACACACACACACACACACACACACACACACACACACACACACACACACACACACAATCACTGGTGATGGAGGAGGATGCCACTTCTGGGCAAGCCCCTGCTCGCCCCCACCCCAAGAAACTAGCGGGAGTCTGAAGAATGGGAAAAGGGGAAGGGAAGAAGATGTGAGAGCGCGCACACAGAAGATGTTGATGGCTATACGCAAGATGGCTTGCACTTTGCTCTTTTGAGTCCTTTCCATTTCACATCACTATTGTGCAGGGTCTTTATCTGTCATTTTGGGGGTTTTTTGGGGGGGGTGGGTGGGTGGGTGGGAAGCCAGCCTCCAGTCCTCTGGAAATACTTGCAAGGTGGGGACTGGAAGGAGCAAGAACCCTGAAACACGGGAAAACATCGGGGCTTGCCCTCTCTCAGGAGCTGCGGGGCTTCCAGGATATACGGTGCCGTAATTGTGCCTGTCTGCAATGAAAACTCTGCTGTGATGGAAATGTACCCTCCCTGTCCAGCAGAGAACTCGCGTATAATTTGCCTCAGAGTCCTCCAAGAAGAAGTGAATGGCTATACAGTTCTTTGAGAAAACGGGGACCATTTATGAAAACATGGTTTGGCCTCAGTTGGGACATGTAAGGGCATTGAAAAAGGATACACACCAAGGAGTCCACTGGCTGAATGGGACAGAAACCAGTGGCGGAGCTACAAGGGGGAAGGGTGTGTGTGTTGCACTGGGCATGTGCCCGCGGGAGGCACGAAAATCACCCCAACCCCCTTCCCCCTCACCCTGCCTCGCCTCGTCTTGCCTTTCCAGGCCTGTCCCTGCCCCACCAGAAGAACACCCTTTTACAGATGGCTGCTCTGCAACGAATCGAAACAAATCAGTTCTAGTTAGCATACTTTGTATTGGAGGACGTACACACATGTACACCTAGGAGTGAGTCCATGTCCTTCTTGGAAAGGAAATCTGCAACCACATTGTTGGCCTTGAAGTTTTTAAGGGGGCTTTCCCCACTACAGAAGGGAGCTAAGGTCGACTCAGTTCCCTTCAGTGGAGGCCGATTCCAGGCTGTCCCCACAGCAACTGAGTTGGCCCCTCGGAACCGAGCTAAGTGGGTGGGATCATCTTGGTGCCTGTTTCGCTCCTAGATCATGATTGGTGCTTGTGTTACGGCGGGAAATGGGAGCGTTCTTTTTTAAACAGTTTTTACAGTTTTTACAGTTTACAGTTACATGCGCTTTCTGCCCGCCATGACTCTCCCATTCTGCGCATGCCACAAAAGCGGTTTGTGATTGGTTGAACGGATGAGGTGTCATTTCGATGCTTCCCCACTTCGAAGCTTCGAAGCGGTATCGACCTTGTTCCGGCAGAAAAGTGTAGTTCATAACTGCGACAAGGATGTCGCAGTTCTGAGGGTGGGGGGAGGAACTGAGACAAAACAATGTTGAGCTCGGTGGCAGTGGGGATTCACTGAGGCGAACCTAGGGAGAAACCAGTTCAACTCTGTCAGTGGGGAAAGCCCCATGGTCTCCCAAACGGAGGTGGATTCCACACAGCATACGTATAACGGGTTGCAGTCGTTATAAAGGAACCCATTTTCCTTTTCCCCATTCACATCCATGCCGTATAGGCAGTGACTGGAGCCCATGGTTGGAGCCCACAGTCCAGGTTGCTTTTGTGCCTTCTCTCTTTAAAAATGTCCTGCAACGCATGCATAGCTGAGCAGGCACATAGAAATGAATCCCCACAGCCGTGCCGATTGTCCCACAATCCAGTTGGCTGCACCTACGTAGCTGCGCATATGCAACACACAAAAGGAAAAAAAGGGACCTCCCTGAAATGGCTGGACGTTAATGAATGTGTTGCCGTAGATCGATCATACTCGCTGTTTGGGGGACTTTGTACACTATCAGGTGCTCAGAGAATCGGTCCACAACCTGCTGGGTGACAGGCACAGAATGGCGCAGCAGGGGGCGGGCAGATTCTCCCTGACAGTGGACGGCACAGAACTGAAAGTAAACGGGTGGAAGGGACGGAAATGAAGCCTCTTCTGCCTGTTGTGTTTGCAAGGGAGCACCTCCAATCCAGAATGTGCAAAAGGATTAGCTGGTTTAGCAATTTTTGAAAATTCCAGATTGAGGGGATCAAAACAGGCCAGACTGTTTTATGGGGACCTGTGCGAAGTCCCCCACCCCCGCTCAAAATGGTTTATATAATACCCTACGCCCATTATATTTGGCCTGAATAGGAACTGAGGTGCCAGTTCCAGGTTTGGGGGTAAATTCTGAGGAGGGCAGGGTTGGGAGAGGGGAGAGATTTGAATAAGGTATAATGCAGGGGTCTGCAACCTGTGGCTCTCCAGATGTTCATGGACTACAATTCCCATCCCAATTGGCCATGCTGGCAGGGGCTGATGGGAATAGAAGAAGAAGAAGTTTGGATTTATATCCCCCCTTTCTCTCCTGCAGGAGACTCAAAGGGGCTGACAATCTCCTTGCCCTTCTCCCCTCACAACAAACACCCTGTGAGGTGGGTGGGGCTGAGAGAGCTCGGAGAAGCTGCGACTAGCCCAAGGTCACCCAGCTGGCGTGTGTGGGAGTGTACAGGCTAATCTGAATTCCCCAGAGAAGCCTCCACAGCTCAGGCGGCAGAGCGGGGAATCAAACCCGGGTCCTCCAGATTAGATACACGAGCTCTTAACCTCCTATGCCACTGCTGCTCCCTAATTGCCAACCCTAATAGTAGTCTATGAACATCTGGAGAGCCTCAGGTTGCAGACCCCTGGTTATAATGCCATGGAATCCTCCTTTCAAAGCAGCCATTTTCTCCAGATGAACTGATCTCTGTCCTTTGGGGACCAGCAGCGGGAGATCTCCAGTCACTTCCTGGATGTTGCCAACCCTAAACAGTGAGGTCCAGAAAACTACAGTTCCCATCAATCCCATCAAAACCTATCACTACCGCTTGACTGGTATTGAGATGATGATCGCCTTCAACTCTCAACCTGCAAATATGCTAGACACGAAGAAGCTCCTTTTAAATTGTGAACAGCTCAGTAAACCGAGTGCTCGGCTCAGTGGGAAATGGGCGCTGGAATGACCTTGCCCAATTCACTAGAAGGTTGGGGTGCTGTGTGGTTTCTGGGCTGTATGGCCGTGTTCTGGCAGCATTCTCTCCTGACGTTTCGCCTGCCTCTGTGGCTGGCATCTTCAGAGGATCTGATAGGAGGAATGGAAAGCAAGTGGAGTATATATACTGTGAGGTCAAAAGGTGAGGCCCTCTGAATAAAGTAGCCTGGCATGTGAGTCACAAAGAAGTTGTAGTCTGGGAGTAACAATGAAGAGAGCAAGGTCAAAAGGTGAATGCATCTGAATAGAAGTATCCTGGTCTTTGTTTCCTTTGATTGCTATTGTCTATACCGTGTTTCCCCGAATATAAGACAGTGTCTTATATTATTTTTTGCTCCCAAAGATGCGCTATGTCTTATTATCAGGGGATGTCTTGTTTTTCTGTGTTCTGTTTGTCAGGCATGCTTCCAAACAAAAACTTTGCTATGTCTTACTTTCGGGGGATGCCTTATATTTCGCACCTCAGCAAAACCTCTACTATGTCTTATTTTTCGGGGATGTCTTATGTTAGGGGAAACAGGGTAGTTGTCCTGTGTTTGTGTGGTTATTTGTGAGGAGGAAGGCATCGTCTCTCATGAAAGCCAGACAGGGAACCCCAGGCTGAGGCCTCTCCTCCTCAGCTATCCAAGGAGGGGGGCGGCAGGTGCTGGTTCTGCCTAACACACCAAACTCTCACCATGTGCCCAGTGGTAGGATCCAGCCGGTTCGCACCACTTCGGCAGAACCGGTTGTTAAAGTGGCGCTTGAATCCCACCACTGCATGTGCCCCACATTTCTGGCAGAAGCTCCGCCTCCAAACTTCCACAGGTCTTTGCCACCCAACCCCCATAAGCACCAAGGCTTTTTGGAACAAAGGATGTACAAACTATTAGATATTTATTTGTAAGCATTTTTTTTTTTACAAAAACAGCAACAATAGCATCGGATATGGGTGGCCGTGATGTGTCTTCACCTAAGCCAAGCCACTTTCCCACCAAGAATGTTGTTTGCAGTGAGTTGCTTGTAAAATACATGGACAATAGCCCCCTTTGGCAGTTGGTGAGGGTTGCTGGCCTCCACCTCTGCCCGCCCCTTTGGAATTATACTCTTCATTTGCACACATAAGGAAATCTCTAAAGGTTTCTCTCCTCAGCAGTTATAATAGCCCAGATTGCTCTTTTAAATAACCCTCTCCAGTCTGGTCTGTACTTCACATTTCCTCAATTACTGAGACAGGAGAATCTTGGGAACAGAAGTTTAGCAAGAGTGCCGAATTACCGAATTTGGTACCGTACCGCTAAATGAGCTCAGAGCGAGGATATAGCGCGGTTCTCCCTCTTCCATTATAATCATCACAACAACCCTGCAAGGTAGGTTATCTGTGAGTGACCGGCCCAAGATGAGGGTGAGTGACTGGCCCAAGAGCACCCGATGAGATTTATATCTATGTAAAGATTTGAATCCAGTTCTCCCATCCTAGTCCAACACTTGAATCGCTGCGCAACTCAGAAACCATAGCAGAGCATACTTCTCAAGCAGCTACATTTCCCAGGATTCCCATGGGGAGGAGGGATCAGTGGTTGGCTGGAGTTTGAAAGCCTCGCTGAAACTCTGATGGCTGAGAATTTTGAAAACTCCCTCCCGTCCATGCTGAATGGAGGCTAGAAGGGTTTGCGATGTTATGAGGAGTGGATGGACTTAAATAGTTCGTTATCTCTCTCTGCTAATTTCCCCAGCTTCTCTGTTGCTACCGTGTTTCCCCGAATATAAGACAGTGTCTTATATTAATTTTTGCTCCCAGAGATGTGCTATGTCTTATTTTCAGGGGATGTCTTATTTTTCTGTGTTCTGTCCGTCGGGCATGCTTCCAAACAAAAACTTTGCTACGTCTTACTTTCGGGGGATGCCTTATATTTCGCACTTCAGCAAAACCTCTACTATGTCTTATTTTTAGGGGATGTCTTATATTCGGGGAAACAGGGTAGTGGAAGACAATCGAAAAGCCTCTGATCCATCAGCAACTGATCCATCATGTGTTTTCATTATTCAATAATTTCATTATCAGGCTCTGTGAACTGGGTCTGACTTGGAAAATGAGGTGGGATTATTTTATCTCAGATTGCTGATGGGGAAAATATGTTTTGGAATGTTGACTTGCATTTAAAAAGCACCCTTGAGGTACCCTGTTTCCCCGAATATAAGACATCCCCGGAAAATAAGACGTAGTAGAGGTTTTGCTGAAGTGCGAAATATAAGGCATCTCCCAAAAGCAAGATGTAGCAAAGTTTTTGTTTGGAAGCATGCCCAACGAACAGAACACAGAAAAATAAGACATCCCCTGAAAATGAGACATAGCGCATCTTTGGGAGCAAAAATTAATATAAGACACTGTCTTATTTTCTGGAAAACACGGTAGAAAACCAGCAGAGCAAGCAAACTACACGTGGTGGGGGGAGAGGTCAAATCTTTCTCACAACTAGTTTTCTACTTGCATGGAGTATGCTAAGAAGACATTCAGCATCAGCATCAGAATCGGAAGTGTTGTGTTGCACTTTACCCGGGAGCAACCAAGCTAACTCTGTATGGAGGAGGAAATGCCAGCTTCTATTTTCGAGACACGCTTATTGTACATAAATGCCGGCTTCCCAAAAATGAGTTCTGACGTGAGTCCTGTATATGTTAATACTGGACATGGTAATCAGCCCTTGATTATAAGGAAGAAATTTATGTGCCATTTGAACGATATTCTGGACATGTTATAAAGTAGACATTTGGTACAAACATTGTTTTTCCACAAAGCAGCATGGAGGAAATCTGAAATTATATTTTTGTTTTTTTTATTCTGAGGAGAGCAGGCTTCTCCCAACAGCATCTGAGCCCTGTTATTCTTATATCTATTCAATTCATTTCCCCAATGGGGATCCAAGACATCTCACATCATTCTCCTGCCCTCCATTTCATCTTCACAATAGTCCTGTGAGGTAGGCTGGGCTGAGAGAATGTGGCTGGTGAGCTTCCACGGCACGTCAGCATTTGAACCCAGCTCCAGCACTCTCAACCACAGCACCACATCGACTCTCTGGATGAGTTTTCTATAGTAGTAGTTCTGGTTCAGGAAGATTTGGGATTTTCCAGACCTTGGAAAAATTAGAGGGTTTTTTAAAAAATTGGATTTCCACCCAAATATGAATTTAGGAGACATTCAATACTGACTCAGAGTTATCCGCAGCATGATTTTCAATACTTAAAGAAGAAACGTATTTTTATAGCTGTAAATAGGTACTCTCCGAAGATCCTGGACCTAACACTAGCTGTGAGAAGGACTTAGAGAAAATGGGGAATATACATCCAACACTTCTTCTTCATCCTCATCCAGTGGTGGGATCCAAAATTTTTAGTAACAGGTTCCCTCGCCAGCACCCCCTCAGCAAAGGGGGCAGAGGCGTACCTAGGCAAACCTGAGCCCTGGGCAAAACCTGAGTTGGATGCCCCCCCCCCCCAATGGGCAGCCACCCCACCATGACCCCTCAAATTTTTTTTGCACCAGGTCATTTCTAAATCATCATCCCATTATAGAAAATGCCCCAACTCACAAATCTGAGCACAGAAATGGTGAAACGCACAGGTTCTTTGACAGAGACTGGTGAGATAAAAGGTACGAAAGCCTGAGAATCCATGAATTGCAGTACCTGAAAGGGATTAACCCAGTTCAGGGAGTTACATTATTAGTCACAATTGCTATGTGGAACCTTCACGTTCAAAGGCAGGATGCCTCTCGGGGAGTCGAGGGCGTGGAGGTGGAAAAGCAGACCCCATTAGTAACCCCCTCTCGGCACACACAAATAATTAGGAACCCACTCTCGGGAACTGGTGAGAACCTGCTGGATCCTACCTCTGTCCTCATCTCCACAAACCTCACAAGGATCAAAGCAATGGACAAACAACCTACCCAGTCCTCCAGTGTATGGGGGGTAGAATGGTCCTAGCCTTTCCTAGGACCCAGCATTCCCATTTTAATGTTGGGCTCCTCTCCCAGAGGCAAGGGGAGGTTTTCCCTTAAAATGAGCAAGTTATCATACTGCGGAGTACCCTCCTCTCAAGCGACTCCTCTCCCATGATCTTCCAGCTAGTTAGGATATTTAGGTGAAAGAGGGCGGGGAGGGAAACGAAGAGGGGTAACATCCAGAACAATTAGAACAACACTGTGTTGCAAGCTCGTACTAAATGGACAATCGCATGATGCAGGCCTGGGCTAAGGAATATGTGCAGCAGGATTTGGAGAGCAGAAGTGCTGCTTGGGTCATGGAAAAGTCATTCTTTTTCAAGCACCGCAGTCTATCAACGTCAATACAAACACTGGTTTATTTGCATGGGTTGTGCCATGTTCCGTATCACCAAAGTCAGCCAAACTTTTGGACAAACGGGAGGGTGGGAAGGGGGTAGAAGCGGCTCATGGGGACCACCTGGCCACGGTTCCAGTCTCTGCTCCCAAATGCTCGGAAGTTCTTTGGGTGTCCAGGCACTTTGACTTCAAAGCCAAGCCATGTGTGGGTTGCGAGTCTGTCCTTTGGTCCTTTCGAGCAAACTCGGGTTCACTTGCCAGATCTCTTTCTTCTTGGAGAATTTATTCTTCAAGGAAATACTTCTTTTTAAAAGCTTGACGGGGTTTAAAACGCCACCCGTGGAGGTCCACGGAAGTTACAAACTATCGTCGGCACTCGCTCTGTTTGCAGCAGGGGTGTGACAGAGACGAGGAGACTTTGCGGCGGAGTTTGGCGTTGCTGGTGTGAGAATCACTGAGGCCTGGTTGCTCAGCAACCTGGAATTGATGCTGGTGTGCGGGCTGGGAGAAGAGCCCGGCTGGGGTGCCCTAGAGAAAGAGGCGGGATTCCCCATGCCGCTGTCAGTTCACCGTGGGCACCTGGTTCTGATGGAGGCTGAACTCTTTGGCTTTGAGGCGTAGGCTGGCAATGCTGTTGGCCATGTTCACCCCTTGGGCAGGCGTGGCGGCACTGCTGGAACTGTAGGAAGGCACTGTACCACTGGAAGGAGGGGCCCAGCGCATGCAGAGAGGCAAAGAAAAGAAAACCATGGGAGAAGAGTTGTTAGTCTCCAAGATGGCTGTGGTTTAAGTTCCCATTACACTGATAAAACACTGCAAAAAACAAAAATACAAACAGCCGATGTGATGATACATATGATTGCATCAGGTTCCCTTTGGAGCGGGATTTTATGGATACTCATGTGTAATTGCGTGACAACATACAACAAAAAGCATTCTTGATGCAGCTGGACATATGAACAGCATTGCACAGGTAGACACTGGACTTTTCCACAAACTCATGTTCCTTCTGTCTTAACTTCCTGTTTCTTTGGGGATTTTTCTCAGTTCTGCAGGGTGTTTTGCTCCCTCTTGTGGTCAATTTGACACCAAGCCACTTTCAATAGTACATGACACACTTCTGTTTAAATCTTCAGGGAGATATGCTTTGTTTAATCTGTGGCTCATTCCGCACATGCAGAATAATGCACTTTCAAACTGCTTTCAGTGCTCTTTGAAGCTGTGCGGAATGGCAAAATCCACTTGCAAACAGTTGGTGCGGAGGGGGCCTGTGTGATGTTGAATTGACTACTAAAGGGACCAAAACACTGGGGTGGTGGTGGTGGTGGCTGAACCTCCACTCAAAAACAGGAAATTCGTTGCAAGGAACATGAGAATGTGGAAAAGTCCACTGCAAGGTAGAGGGGGGTGGGAAGAGAGAAATACAACTGAACAGCAGGGGAAGAGGTCAGCCGGGGTGCTTCAAGTCAAGAAGTACCTTTAGAAATGTCTAAAATCAGGAAAAAAACCAAGGAGAGGGACTTGGTGTTGGATCAATAGAAGAGCAGAAGATTAATTTGAAAAGGACACCTTTCCCCTTGTGCACCAATCTAATCTTTCAACCCAATTTGCAATTCCTGGTAACCAACAAAGCTATAGCTTTGCCTGGGTTAAGCCCTTCATATGGGCAAATTCCATTTACTTTGAAGTGAAGTATACTCCATTTTTGAAATGGTGTTTCTTTGCATCACTTAGAAAAGGAATAATATTTGGGGAAGAATTGAGGAAGCTTTAGAATCATAGAATCTTTGGCTGCTTCCGCACGACCATGCTGGGGGGTGCGTCGGCGTATACGACGCCGATACCCCCCCCCGGGACCTTTCGCACGAATGGTCCCGGTAAAGACAGGGAAGACGGCGCAGTGCTGTGCCGTCGCCTGATCGACTTACCTTCCCTGCGACCTTCCGGCACATTGCCGAGGCCAGGGGACACGCCCCCCTGCCCTGCGCGACTGCTCAGAGTTGCAGGGCAGGGAAGCGTGTCTCTGAGCCTCGGCGGCCAGCGCCGGAAGGTGCATGAGGAAGGAAGGTAAGTTGATGGGAAGAGGAATGGGATGGCGCCTTCCAGCCACTCTGCCGTTAGCTTACGGCAGTGGCTAGAAGCTGCTATTTCCAGAAAACCTCGCTTGCGGAGCGAGGTTTGGGAACAGCTGGGGATTGCGTGCCGCTGAAGAAGGCCGGGCGTGGCGGCATGCCTGTGATGCATGTTTGCGGCCCCATGCGAACAGCTCCCTAGGGACAGCGTTTTTGCTGTCCCTAGGGCGCTGTAAAAGGCCCGTGCGGAAAGAGCCAGAAAGTTGGAAGAGACCCCAAGGCCATCAAGTCCAACCCCCTACAATGCAGGAACAGACAATCAAAGCACTCCTGACAGATGGCCATCCAGCCTCTCTTTAAAAACCTCCACACTCTGAGGTAGTGCATTCCACTGTCGAACAGCCCTTACTATCAGGAAGTTTTTCCTGATGTTTAAATGGAATCTCCTTTCCTTCACCTGGAACCCATGACTCCTGGCCCTTATCTCTGGAGCAGCAGAAAACAAGCTTGCTCCCTCACCAACATAATTTTATTAGCTTTTTTTGAACATGATTTTATTAGCTTATTAGCCTTTCTTACTAGGCTTATAAGCCTTTCTAGGAAGCTGCATTTTATAAGGTCTGGGCTTGCGTGGAAATGTGCCTGTGCCCAGTGGATCCCACTTTCTGGGAATCAGATGAATTAAATTTGCGTGAACTTACCTGTAGGGGGATGTGGTAGACCAGGAGAGATAGTCTGGGCTCAGGGTGGTGGGTCGGGGGGCCATCGGCTGTTCAATGGCGGCATCTTGGCTGTAGGACTTGAGAAGAGAGGCCGACCTGTTGGCCAGCATTGCTCGCTCGTTACGGCGGAATTTGGCTCTTCGGTTTTGAAACCAGACCTGTTGAAGAAAAGAAAAAAACAGATGATGATGATGATGATGATGATTGTTGTTGTTGTTGTTGTTGTTGTTGTTGTTGTTGTTGTTATTATTATTATTATTATTATTATTATTATTATTATTATTATTATTATTAATTCAATTTAATAGACCGCCAAAGGCAAGAGGGATCAAAAGTACAAACAGCATTCTGTTTTGGTGTTATTTCACATTCTTGCTTTACAACCTGTGGGAACTCTGTGACCATCTTTATGGAGATTTGTGCTGGCAAATGTTCCAGCTAAACAAGGCACAGGTACCGAGCACACGCAGGCGGCCGCCTCAGATCCACAGCACCTCCCCAACTGCCGGCCCTTCCTTTTTCCTGCCAACTCCAAATGGCTTTCCCTCTCTGTTCTCAGTGATGTGCTCCCCAACACACGGGACAGTTTTCTAGTTGCCCATGATGCTTGTGCGTTTATTCTAACACACAGCTGGATGCGCATTGTGCTGTAGTTTTGTTCGGATGCATTTATAGGCAGAGGTGGGATCCAGCAGGTTCTCACAGGTTCCCGAGAGTAGGTTACTAATTATTTGCGTGTGCCAAGAGGGGGTTACTAATTGGTGATTTTGCCACGTGATTTTTGCCTTCGTTACGCCCCTCCTCTCAGCAGTAGCGCGCAGAACTTGAAGCACTCCAGCAGGAGGTGCACCGGCATGCGTGGCAGCCTGCGCCCGTGTGCATTCGTTTCCCGCCCAAGGACTGGTGCAGCAGCTGCGTCCTTGCCACAGCCCCGCCCAGGAATGCCCCACCCCTGAATGCCTGGCCACGCCCCCATCGTGCCCCGCCCAGCCCCATTGGCTCTACGCCACAGTTTGAATCCCACCACCATGGGAACCTGTTACTAAAATTTTTGGATCCCACCACTGTTTATAGGGCTTAATTAGGATCTCCCCCCTCAAGTTTCTTCTTTAAAATGTACCAACAACAGGATTAGGGAGACCTGTGTTCAAAGTTCCCATCTGCTTTGGAGCTCAGTAGAGGACCTTGGGCCGATCTCTCACACACACTCCCACTAGCCCTCCTCTCCCCACAAGCAGAAATTGTGTTTTTTAACCTTTCTGTTCATAGGGACAGAGCTGTCACATGCCCAGTTTGTATGCACTGTATTCACAAGGTGGCACTCATGCGCAGGAGGGGAGTCTAACCAGTGGTGGGATCCAAAAATTTTAGTAACAGGTTCCCATGGTGGTGGATTCGCTAATGGCATTCTTTCATCAGATACCAGGCCGAGAACACGCAGCTGAAATGGCGCAATTCGGTGAGGCATTCCTGGCGAACTATAACGCCAGAATAAACCGCTTCGCGCCAACCGGCGAAAACAAATCTGCGGCATGAGCTGCCGCGTCTACTGTCTGAGCTACGCCGCGGTTATCTGCACTGCTCGGTTATTATGGTATAAAGGGCCAGGACCACAGAGACTGGGGCTTATGGCAGCGCTACTTGAGGTAGCAGCGGGTTTAACCTCCGCGGAAGGCGGCGGCAGCCCGGCAGCTACGCTGTCGCGCCCCCCCTCGGCGCAAGGCATCCCTGGGCATCGCCCCGCAAAAGGGCGCCTTTTGATGACTTGATTAGGTAGGGGCGCCAAGCGCCAGGGATGTCGCTGAGATTCTGCGCGGCTTGGCCGAGGGAAAAGTGGGGAAAGGTGAGCCCTTTCACCTACTGGAGCTCCCTTTATTCAAATAAAGTCCTTTTTAAACCTTTCTCTGGAAGCCTTTCATTTGGCTGTAAGCACAGGAGGAAACGGCCCGAGTTGGCTATCCCTGGCATGGGTGGAATCTTGTGCATGTGAAAGGATACAACCCTTGGCCAGTCAGTGAGATCTGGCGTGCCTCAAGTATTGAGATGGTTCGCAAATTCTGAGGCCGCATTAGCTGATGTATGTGTCTCCTCCTCCTCCTCCTCCCTCCTCTCCGCCATATCTCCATCATCTCCTCCTCCTCCTCCTCTTCTTCTTCTTCTTCTTCTTCTTCTTCTTCTTCTTCTTCTTCTTCTTCTTCTTCTTCTAGAGAGATCTCTGCTGCTGATCTGTTCTCTAAAACCTGCCTGGTAAATGAATATACCTTCCTTGTTATTTAGATACAACTGTCCCAGCGATCTCCTGGGGATTTACATTCTTGCTCACTGTGGGACTTACCTCTCTGGCAAAACCCAAATATAGACACTACCCTAAGAACTTCTTATGAGAACAGGAAGGTGCGTTGGAAATCGACTGGGACGCCCGTCCCTTAGGGCTGTGCGGGTCCTCCTCAGTTGGAAACGAGGGCCAGTCACACACACACACTCTTGCCGGAGCTTCTTGAAGTTTGACATTTCACAGATGAGCAGAGGGACGCCCTTGCATTCCCACAGCTGCTCCCCACAACTACCCGCAGTCAAAAGCTTTCCTCCTCTTGCAAGATCCATTCGCATACTAATTTCCAAGTAAAGAGCGTCTCTCCCAAAAGGAAAAGAAATGTCTTATAATACAGTGGAACCTCGGTTTTCATTGGTTTCGGTTTTCATCGATTTTTTCAGTGAAAAATCCGCCTCAGTTTTCATCAATTTGCAGTAAGGGGCAGGGGTTTGTGGAGAAAAATCACCCGGACAAAGCTGTCGCAGGTCGAGTCTGCAACTTGTTTCATGACAATGTCTTGCCCCATTTTAGACAAATCTTAAAGAGGTGTCAGTCACCAGTAAATTTAAAAAATGGTATTGGAGGGGAAATGGGAGCGATCTTTGGCAATTAAGGACGCTTAGGGTAGCCGAGGGGGTGCAAGGATCGCGGGCGCTCTGGTTGCTTCTCTGCCCTGCTTTGCTCACCTGCACTCGGGCCTCGCTGAGGCTCACCCGGCGCGCCAGCTCCTCCCGCACGAAGGCATCTGGGTAGTGCGTCCTCTCGAACACCCTCTCCAGGGCCTGGAGCTGGCTGCTGTTGAAGGTTGTGCGGTTCCTTCGCTGCTTCTTCTTCCGCTTGGCGGAGCGGCGGGTCGGGCTCAGACTCTCTCCTGCGGGAAGGGAACACAAAGAGTTTGTGAGATACCCTGTTTCCCCGAATATAAGACATCCCCTGAAAATAAGACGTAGTAGAGGTTTTGCTAAAGTGTGAAATATAAGGCATCCCCCGGAAGTAAGACGCAGCAAAGTTTTTGTTTGAAAGCATGTCCGACGGACAGAACATAGAAAAATAAGACATCCCCTGAAAATAAGACATAGCGCATCTTTGGGAGCAAAAATGAATATAAGACACTGTCTTATTTTCGGGGAAACACGCTAGCAGCACACCAGACCTCACGCCGTGAGAAGTCCAGCTGACCATGCTCTCCACCAGCACCACCCGCTCTTCCTTCTCTTTGTCCTTTCTGATTCTCCACTCTGATAACCTCCTTTCCTTCTCTTTTCAACCTTGCTTTAAAAGCACTGTGACCATGCATTCCTTACAACAGGGATCCCCGACGTCCCAGCACCCGCCAACACCTTTTCTAGCACCCGCCAAGTGTTTTGGGGAAAGGGGATGGGGCAGGCGCAGCTTTTGCACAGCCAGGCTTCAGAGGGACTATGACGGATTTGATTAGCCGTGCTGTGTTTTTTAAATGTTTTGACAGCACAAGGATCTTACTGAACCCAGGGACGTACCTGCCATGGGGACATGTGGGGGTCACACATCCATGGACGCCAGCCATTTAGTCACGTGGGCCTCCACACCCCTCCTCCTCCCCCCCACAGTCAGTCAGCCGCCCCTCAGCTTGGTCCCGCCAGGCTGCCGTGGGTCCACAACGGGCCCACAGCAGGCTGGTGGGGCCTGGCGAAACTGCTGACTGGCTGAACTTGAAAGGAGGAGGTGAGAGAGGAACGAAAGGTAAGGTGGAGACGCAGGGGGGCATCCAGAGCAGGTATTGCCTCAGCCGCCATTTTCCTCCCATACACCTCTGACTGAACCTAAGATGTGGCGATTGATCTGTGGCTACTGTGGCAGCCATTTTGTTGCTGCACCCAAAAGGCAGCTGCATCAAAATTCCAACGGGGCCTATAGCAGTGGTGGCGAACCTTTGGCACTCCAGATGTTATGGACTACAATTCCCATCAGCCCCTGCCAAAGGTTCGCCACCACGGGCCTATGGGCTCAAAAAGGTCAGGGTTCCCCACCCTCCAGGAATGCCTGAGCTCTTGTGCAACCTGCTTTCCTAGAAGCGACAGTTTGGCCATTGTTTGGGTCGCTCTGCTGGCCCAGCTGATTTCTGTGGAGGTTTCGGCAACCCAAAAGATGGCTGAACTCTTGGGAGAGGTAGGAACCTCACGAGACTTTGGGAAGATCTGTAGGGCTGTTGTGGCTTGCTGTGTTTTTTTTTTTTAAGGGCTGGAAGGAAGAGGGCAGGGAGGATTAGCTATTCTGGATCCCGAGTGGAGGCTGCAATATTTTATTTGTTTATTTACATTTATCCATTTATTTACATTTATTCCTTGCCCTAAAATTGCAAACACCCACCCCCTCCACCCACAAAAAAGGGAGGGGCGTGCAGACACCTCGCCCCCCCTCCCAGTGGGGGAGTCAACGAACACCTGGGCGAAGAGGACAGTCTTCACCTGTAATGAACCAGTAAAGCCCAGCCAAAAGCAACTGTAGCAAGTTCTTTATTGAGCTGGCATCCTTAGTCAAATACAGGCAATGCGAGAACTAACTTCCAGAACCCAAGCAGCCGCTTTTACGGGCTTCAGATAAGTTCCCGCCAAAGAGGAAAGTAAAACGTAAACAATCCAGATTCTCACACTGAAACTCACACAGACAGTTTCACACAGGCAAGCAGACAGCAACTGATCACTATTCGGGGCACCCTGCTAGGAACTACAGCAGGCTTTCCGTCAAGGTTGCATTGCAACCTTACATCACCAGGCACTGGAACTCCAAGAGAATAGGTGCCTGGAGAACTTCTGGAGGGAGGGCATTCCACAGTGAAGGGGCCACTGTGGAGAAGGTCCTACAGGCTGCTTCCATGCACCTAAACTCCAAAGAGGGCAGGACAGCCTGGTGGGCCTTGTCCTGCAACCTCAGTTTCCGGGCAGGAATAATCAGTGGGATGGGAGGCCTCTGCCCCCCCTCCCCACCCAAAGGCCCCTGAGACAACAGCCTCACTTGACTTAATGGTAGAACTGGACTTGAGGCTCACCTTCTGCAAATACCAAATCTAAATCCAAAACCTTTATTAGGCATAAAACCAGTGTGTGTCAAGAAATTCCAAATACAATAAGAAGAAGAAGAAAAAGAGTTTGGATTTATATCCCCCCTTTCTCTCCTGCAGGAGACTCAAAGGGGCTCACAATCTCCTTGCCCTTCCCCCCTCACAACAAACACCCTGTGAGGTAGGTGGGGCTGAGAGAGCTCCGAGAAGATGTGACTAGCCCAAGGTCACCCAGCTGGCGTGCATGGGAGTGTACAGGCTAATCTGAATTCCCCAGAGAAGCCTCCACAGCTCAGGCGGCAGAGCTGGGAATCAACCCCGGTTCCTCCAGATTAGATACATGAGCTCTTAACCTCCTACGCCACTGCTGCTCCTTATAAGATCATTATTGCGCAACTTGCAGTACACAGAGTAAAAATATAGCAACAGCTTCAGAGATTTCAACATTCGAGTTATTTAGAAGCTTAGCCATTTTTAACTTATCAGAAAGGAGCATAAATCCTGTTAGTAATACAGTTCTGGTCAGTTCTGATGTTGTTGTATTTTGAACAGTGAGAAGCAGAATATGAAAAGAAGTGTATCCGTTGTATCCAGGTAATCGACAGCTAGCAGCTCCTTTTGTGAAATGCTAGAGAAGCGACCTTGAAGATGTACTGACGGAAAAGAGTTACACCTTGCTCTAGTCATGACTCTTCTGCAAATACACATGACCACTTGCTAAAACAGATCAGATGCCATTGATTGGAATGGTAGTTTTTCTCTGGTTTCTCCAATAATGCAATAATTCTTTTTGAATGGAATTGGGTGCTATTTGGATGTGATCTAGATGCACACAGCGCCTTTTTCACCCCCACATTCCAGAAGATAATGACAGGCCCCTGCCCCAAGAAGGCTACAATTTGACATTTGACAGAAGGAAGGCAACGTGGGAGGAGAAGATGGCAGCTCAGGTGGGCGTGCGGGTGGGCGGGGGCATGTGTTCGTGCCAAAGGGGGAGAGGGCTAAGGGTTCATGCCAAAAGAAGTCTGTGCGTGTCCACATTTCAGTTTAATTCTCCCCTGAAATACTATCCAGCGCATTTTCTGCTAGGCAAACATCTGGCTTCCATTTGTTCCCTAATGGTGGGGAAAAACGTTATTTTGGAAGGGTTTTGAAATTTGGAATACTTTTATGACAGCCCTTTGATTTGTTCCCTGGATTCCTCTGCTGTATGTCAAATTTTAGCAGCTCTGATGCGGGGAACTCTAGCCTGCCTGGAGGATTGCTCTCTAATAAGGCCCTCGCGGCGCTGTCAGGAAACGTTACCAGGCCGGGGCACGGGCCCTGCAAAAACGACAGGCGCGAGGATGACGTTCAAGAGATCATTGGCTTTCCCCATTTTTCTGCCTCTCACACAAAGCAGAGCTCAGCGCTGCATATGCAGAATAATATGGAGTGTGTAAAAATAGGGAAGAGGGAGTCATGGAATAGAATATCAGGTGCAAAAATCTGCCTTCCAAGATATGTCATTGTCCCTTTTTTAAAAAAGAAGGAGCAAGTTACTTTAATTCATTTAGCCTTTATTTGGCATAAACAGTATAAAAAGTATAAAATCACATCTAAATCGCATCAAAATACAAACTTGCAACATATAACAAGAATTAGTTTGATTCATACATATACTGTTGCTTGTAGGATATTTCCAGCAGAAAGTTAGCAGCCATTTCACAGAATGTAGCATCAGAATTATTTAACTAAGAACAATAGTCTGCCAAAGTTCATCCAGCTCGCTAGGTATCATAGAAAGCAACCTGGAGTATTTGACTCTAATACTTGCCGGGAGCAAGTTACTAAACCTTATGGTTGAAAAAGCATAGCATTGATTTAGAACAGTGGTGGCGAACCTATGGCACGGGTGCCAGAGGTGGCACTCAGAGCCCTCTCGGTGAACGCACGCGTGCTGGAAGTTAGATCATGTGATAATAGTGTAATTATTTCGGGGAGATTATTGGCATTAAACCTAAAGACCTAGTTTGGGGAAGCAGTGTAGGTAACCCTGTTAAGCGCTGTTAAACCCTACTGATTTTCATGGGAAGAACGAAAGTGTGATCCTTTACCTGAGAGTAAGCTCGGTTGCTGGCAATGGGGCTTTCTTCTGAGTAAACCCTCCTAGGGTCGTGATTCACCCGTTGGAAGCGTTGCACAGTTGCTTCAAAGCAAAGCCACCGACTACCACCAAGCTTACTCCCGAGTAACGTGTGCCTTTGAGCCAACTGTTTTGTCTATACTAAAACCTCCGTAGTCAGGTTAAATTGCCGTGTTGGCACTTTGCGATAAATAAGTGGGTTTTGGGTTGCAGTTTGGGCACTCGGTCTCGAAACGGTTCGCCATCACTGATTTAGAATTTATGAAGTGGCTGGCCATCTCTGAAGATGCCAGCCACAGATGCAGGCAAAAGGTTAGGAGGAGCAAAAGCTACCAGACCACGGCCACACAGTCTGGAAAACCCATAACAGCCAGTTGATTCTAGCCGTGAAAGCCTTCGACAATGTATGAAGTCCTTTCCTAAAAGCAAGAAAACCCAATTCCTTTTATTAGAAGAGAGATGAAGGCTGATTGAAAAGAGATGTGTGTTATGGCACAGGCACCTATTGGCTAGCTCCCATGGTATCTGTTAAAGAAGCAATACTGATAATGCTGCGCCCTAAAGCGCTCTTTCACTGGCATAATGCTCCCGACACAGAGAGCGGACTCACGGCTAACAGCTAGAGAAGGTCTGGTCGTAGGAAGTGCTACCATGTCACAGCTGATTTACGGTGGCCTCAGTGGGTTTTCAAGGTGAGAGACAAACAGAGGTGGTTTGCAATCGCCTGCCTCTCTGTCACAAGCCTGAACTTCCTCAGTGGTCTCCCATGTTTTTGAGGGCTCGTGTGTTTGTTTTTCTGAGGGCTTGGGGAAGCTTTCGTCTGTGTGGTAGGTTCCTTTGTTGTTGGCTGTGTGTTTGCCTCAGGCTGCTGAGGGATGGGGATTCTGTCTAATCACCCAAACAATTTGAATCAACTGCCACTCACAGTTCTTACCAATAAGGGCCCATCTTCAGGGAAATAGCAAAACATGAAGTAGTGACTAGGGGCAAAAGTCTTCAATCCTTAGGCCACTGTCTGGAGCTCAGTGGACAGGGCTGGGCTACAAAGAATCAAGGCTAATCTGGATTTCGGGTGGTCAAGTATAGAAGGGGACTTTTGAAAGGGAGGCCCAGAAATCTGCTCTGCAGAATTTAAGACACCTAAATACGAATCATCAAGGAGTTGCTGCTGTCACCTGCAACAGCTGTGGAATGTTTGTTTTCCTGCCAGAGGATATGAGTAGCTACACCTGCAGCAAGTGTAAGTTGGTTACTTTGTTAGAAGAGAAGGTGCAGCAAGCTTGAAACACAAGTATCTACACTTCAGCACATTAAGAAGAACGAGACTTTCCTGGATAGAGTGGAGCAGACGGTACTGGGTGGAGAACACACCGGGGCCATCTCTGAGGAGCATGGTAGCTCTCAGACAGAGGAGGTGGGCAATTGGAGAAATATAACCCATGGAAGCAGAAGGACTAGGGAGCATTCTGTGAATTTGGCAGAATCCTTTTGAGCTCAGATGTTATGGACTACAATTACCCATCAGTTCACCTGCAACACCTTGCTCATTGCTAACATGAACCTCCCTTGGTCTTGTTGGCGTGAGACACGAATTCGTCCTTCGCCTGGATTCAGATGCTGGTCATTTGAATCCTTGCCTTCTACAAGATCTTCTTCAGCTGAATTTAGGTAACGTATAGCCCCTGCTTCCCCAAATCCCATTCTATCTAGGCCTCCCTCCCTATCTTACCTCGCTTTCTAGAAAGGACTAGGGAGCATTCTGTGAATGTGCCTTGAAACTTCACAGTGTGATTGTTTGCAACCAAAATTTATATAAAAATATTTAAACTGCAATTTGGTCTTTTGTGAATTCTCTGCAGATACGTTTCAAGCCATTTCTGGTATACATAGTCTAAAAAGATCCCTACCCAGCCTGCCTCTGCATTGTCAAGCCGAGTTATTTTCCCCATTGCTACTTAAAATAGTTGTGTGCTGTTACACTCTTAGCAGCTGGTGGAGATTCCTTAAAAATAAGTTCACAACCTGTGAAAGCTGGGTAACAGTTCTCTCCCTTCTCGATTAGGATAAGGAACAGGCACAGGAGGAATGAACTCAGTTCTCAGCAGCGGCGAAGCCACAAGGGTGTGTGTGTGCAACGCACCGGGCAAAACCAATTCTGGTCACGTGGGGGGTGGAAAAAAAGATGTTTGGTGGGGTGGAAAAATAAAGTTTATTTCAACATCATGCTTAGCGGAAACAGGTCAAAAAATCATCATGTAAGCTTGGGAAAATGGAGGGAAAACTAGAAGAAAACATTTGCAGAACCAAACTGAAGAAAATGCATTCAGCGTTAAAAGGAAAAAAATGTGGCATTTGGCACTAAAGATACGTTGTAAACAACTCGGGTGGAAAAAGCCCAGCATACCAAGCATACTGTTGTGGTCAGTTCTACCACTGGTAAATCTAGTTCAATATTGTCAGTTCTGGGGGCTCTGCTAGGTCTCTTATGCAAGGGCCTTTCCCAGCCCTGCTCCTTGAGAGCTTTTAAACTAGCGATACCAGAAGCTGTGAATGCGGATTTCGATCCTTTAAACACACAATCAAAATACAGGCATTGTTCTTCAATGCCACCCACTGCACACATTCCTTGTGATTTTCGTGCCATGAGGGCAAACAGGGCTGCCTTCGGGGTTATCCCTTTGTATACTTTTGTGAGCAAATGTTGAATTTTCTCTTGATCATAGTAAAAACAAAAACAACTATTGACATTTTTATTTTTGCCTTATGGCGCTTCAGTTCCATTTGGAAAACAGATGGATCGTAACTCCAAAATCCGGGGAGACATTTAGTGTGTTGAACTGAAGAAACTCCAAAGATTACTCCTAGAACTCCGTGTGTCTTCTCAGCCAAAGGGCCAATCCTTTGTTTGAGGTTAGCGTGGCGGAGTCTCGATTGCCATGTTTCCTTTCGGTGTCTTTGCTTATCCAGTATAATTGAAAGGATTGCAAGAGGCTGGAGGGCATTAGCTGTAAATTCTTCCAAAGAAAAATAAATGCAACCCCCTTCTCGCTTCTTTTTGTGAAAGCTTCGAAAAACTTGTTCTGTTTTGGTTTGAAATAATGCTTGTGGGGAAATGTAACCCCAAGGCAGCGGGTGCCTTTAAACAAATAAATAGGTTTTATTAATTAAGATTAGTCCTGAGCAAATGAAATCCCAATTTGATCTTGGCTGTCCGAATTAGCAAAAATAAACAACTGCTGCCGAGGGCTCTTAATGTGGATTTAACACATTCACACTCGACCTTAATCAGAAAAAGCCGCCAGGGACCTCCTCAGTTAGCCAAGAAACTGTTCGGAAAAACAACGCCTTTCCTTATTCCTGGGATGGCTCTCGGTAAACAAGGGACTTCCTTTGCAGGCGGAGGGAGAGCTGAACGGCATGCTCAGAAACACCACAGGATCTTCAGTAGACTTCACTACTTCTTATTGTAGGTAAAGTTTTCTGTTCCTATGTGGGGCCTGGAGATCTCCCCAAAGTACAGCTGATCTCCAGAGGTTAGTTCCCCTAGAGCAGAGGCATAGCTGGGCCATAGTGCGCCTGGTTCGCACTCAAGATGTTATGAACTACAATTCCGCATCGGCCTGCCCGTTGACGCTGCCGGCGGGAATGAAACCAGCAATCCCTAACACTTACCTGAATTCAGCCTGGATAAGGATCGCCACCCTTCAGGCTAGAAACAGAGGCATAGCCTGGGAACTACACTTTAGATGCGCCCGATTGGTACACTCTGTGTCCCCACGGTGTGTCCTGTCCTCCACCCCCACACTTACCTTAATTCGAAGAGCAGGCGACGCAACATGAACGAAACGTGGTGAACCTGCAGGGGCTTTCGGCTGAGATTCGCCTGGGGAAGTGTAGTTCCCACCAGGCCATTTTCAGCCTGAAGGGAACAGGCCGCTTCTCCAGCCTGCACTAACAAAGTAAGTGTGGTGGCAGGGGGGTACCAGGGGGGCGCCGAAGGGGGCAGGGGAGTGGAGTGTCGGGGGGGGAGCGATTTTCCACCCCTCGGGATGCGCCCGGTGCAACGCGCGCGCCCCGGCCCCCTGGTAGCTCTGCCTCTGCCCTAGAGCAAGTGGCTGGTTTGGAGCACGGGCTTTATGATATTCACCAGTGAGGTCTCACTCATTCCCAAACTCCACCATCCCCAAGCACTACCCCTTAAATGTACAGGAATTTCCCCAGAGCTGGACATTAGGCAGCTTGAGGGAGGGTCTTGTGGAGGGGAGGGATCTAAGCTGGGCATATTGTCAGATATTGTCATCCATCCTCCAAAGCACAAGTGTCAAACTTGCGGCCCTCCAGATGTTCATGAACTACAATTCCCATCAGCCCCGGCCAGCATAGCCAATGCTCACGTTGGGAGGGACTGATGGGAATTTTAGTTCATGATTCCTCTGGAAAACAAGTTTGACACCCTTGCTCCAAAGCATCCCCTTTCTTGAGATCTCCATTGTATTGGCAAGGAATCGAGAATTAAAAAAAATTTAATGCTGGGACAGCATCTATTCTAGGCCCCACCTGGAGGAGAACATCTCTAATTGTAGGTGGAGGGTTACCTGCCTTCTTCCCTTCTGGCTGACCTCACCTAAAATGTGGTGTTGGAGAAGAGTTTTACAGATATTATGTACCTGAATAGGCCCGGGGTAGGCAGATCTCAGGAGCTAAACAGGGTTAGCCCTGGTTAGCATTTGAATGGGAGACCTCCGTGTGATGGGATAATGCAGAGGCAGGTGATGGCAAACCACCTCTGAGCATTTCTTGCCTATAAGTCAGCCGTGACTGGACAGCAAAAAAAAATAACAATGAACGGCTTAAAAGTGGGTTCTAGATCAAATCAAGCCTGAACTCTCCCCTAGAACAGTGATGGCGAACCTTTTCGAGACCGAGGGCCCAAATTGCAACCCCAAACCCACTTATTTATCGCAAAGTGCCAGCACGGCAATTTAACCTGAATGCTGAGGTTTTAGTGTAGAAAAAACGTTTCGAGATGTGCGTTACTCGGGAGTAAGTTTGGTGGTAGACGGTGGCTTTGCTTTGAAGCAACGGTGGAACTCTTCCAATGGGTGAATCACGACCCTAGGAGGGTTTACTCAGAAGCAAGGCCCATTGGCAGCAACCGAGCTTACTCCCAGGTAAAGGATCCCACTTTAGTTCTTCGCATGAAAATCAGTGGGGTTTAACAGCGCTTAACAGGGTTACCTACACTGCTTCCCCAAAACTAGGTCATGGGTTTCGATAACAATAATGGGGCCCAGCATTTGGCCCAGGGCAGCCCTGAATCATGGGGAGGGCTCTGTTTGCATGTGCCCACAGAGAGGGCTCTGAGTGCCACCTCTGGCATCCGTGCCATAGGTTCGTCACCACTGCCCTAGAAGCTGGCTCTTCGCTGAAGCCAGAGACTGACAGCACCACTGCCGATCCCTCAATGTGAGAAGATAACAGTCACCGGTTGGGATAGCCCGACGTCAGGGAATGCTGAAGGCAGCAGGAAAAGAGAAAGTCCCACCATGAGATGGACTGATTCTATAAGGGAAGCCATGAGGCCCTCAGTTTGCAAGACCTGAGCAAGGCTGTTAAGGAGAGGACGTTTGGAAGTCATTAATTCTGAAGTCACTTCCATGAATAGCCAGGTGGCCCCTGACGCCGCTTTCCAATGGGGTGGAGTGCGATGCCCCGGGCGGAGCTGCGGCAGAGGCGTGGCCAGGCTGCAGAGGGGGCGTGGTGGTGTGTTCCGGGGATGTTCCAGGGCGGGGGTGGGCGGTGGCGCAGCAGGGGTGCAGGGGCAGAATTTCCCCTTGCTCTGCCTCCACTTGCACAAACCATCTGTCTGCCCTTCCTAGAAGGAATCGACGGTCTTAATGTGCTGTCATGACCTGGAAAAGAGCTGGCACCGTTATCACGGTAACACAGGGTTGCTGAAGAGTTCACCCTTGCACTCCAGAAAGCTGGCACACCCTATCCATTCAGGTCACTGGTCCTAATAAAGGTTGGTCTTACCAGCATTACTAATAAACATCCTCCTAATCTGGGATCCCAGCCACCGTCCGACAAGATTTCTCCCAGGAGGCTTTGAGAGTTCATGTAATGGACTCTGGTTCTGCATTTATCTTCCTGGGGATCTATCCCCGAACGCTTGACTTTATTTTTATGTACTTCATTTGAACTGTGAGGCGCTCTTCCCCATAAGGGCTCAGGGCATCATACAACAACAATATGGACAAAATCCAATGAAATCATACATTCAACAGTGCTGGTTAAGAGGGGAATAATTGAATAAACTATCCCCAAAGTCATTCACTCATACTGGTTCTAAAAGGGGAAAGGAATCAGGGGAAAGGGAAGGAGAAAAATAAAACTACAAAGGGGGAGAAGGAGGGTCAGACAGATAGACTACCGTTGTGGCCTCAACCATAAGCCTGGCAGAACCCCTGTGCTTGAAGGCCCTGTGGAACTGTACTAAATCCAGAGGTGGGATCCAGCAGGTTCTCACAGGTTCCCAAGAGTAGGTTACTAATTATTTGTGTGTGCCGAGAGGGGGTTACTAATTGGGGATTTTGCCCCGTGATTTTTGCCTTAGTTATGCCCCTCCTCTCAGCAGTAGCGCGCAGAACTTGAAGCAGTCTAGCAGGAGGTGCACCGGCGTGCGTGGCAGCCTGCGCCTGCGTGCATTCGTTTCTCGCCCAAGGACCGGCGCAGTGGCTGCGTTTGTCAGGATTATGCTGACTGTGCTTGATGTTTTCTGTGAGTGAAATGCAAATGTAATTGCTATTGCAATGTCCCTCTCTTCCTTCCCCTCAACAACCTCCGGGCGCCGGTCTACCTCTTCAAAAGAGGTGCAAAAGGTTCCCAAGTCCTTTGATGTTTTGTAGTATAGTCGCAGTGACCATTTGGTGTGGCGTGCAACGGGGGGGGAGGGGGGCTAGTGAAATAAAGTAGCGAGATCTGAGCGTCCCGCTCAGATCCAACTATAGTATGTTACTCTTCGTCTCTAGAATAAACGCTGTAGAACCTCTTCACGGTCTCCGTTATTTCTATGCTCGAGAGTCTGACAGCATCCTTGCCACAGCCCCGCCCAGGAATGCCCCACCCTCGGAATGCCTGGCCACACCCCCATCATGCCCCGCCCAGCCCCATTGGCGCTACACCACTGTTTGAATCCCACCACCATGGGAACCTGTTACTAAATTTTTTGGATCCCACCACTGACTAAATCCCACAGGAGCTGGTCTTATTTGACAGAGCCTCCCATCAGACTGGGTCCAAGGCTGAAAAAGCTTTGGGACTGGTCAAGGACAGCTGGAATATTAATTCAGCATTTCTTATCACTGTTGTTTTGACCTAAAACCTTTCCATTTTGATATAAGTTCTCCCCCGATGGCCTCAGCACCACATTTTCCTTTTCCCAGCGCTGATGTTTTTACCCAGTGAAAGTCATGCTCACCATTGCTGCTACGCCAATAAATCTGCGTTCAGCACGATGCATATTGTCCCGCTCATAATTTCTAGGCTAGGCGCAGACTTGCCAAATGTGTCAGATAGAAAAATACGAAGGAGCAAAAATTTACAAAACCAGCAATGAAAACTGGAGAACTGAAACCACAGACAAAAATGGGAATATAGAAAGAGGTCCCAAAGGGTCATTTTACCCTCCTCATATCCCGTCCCATTTCCACCTTGCCAGGCGCTCAAACGTCAACTTCTGCCTTCATGTTTGCCAACAGCTTAATGCAGAAAGGCTGTCAGGATCCCAGAGCATTCTGGGATCTGATGTATGTTCTGAGTCCTAAATGTACCCTTTGGTCTGCTAACCAGCAATCCTTGGCGTAGGTTAGCTGGCAAGGGCGATTTGGTTTCGGTGCCATAAGACACAGGCTGATTACACACAAAGTCTTTGCTGCACAGTGGAGGCCAGTGTTTGCCGCAGCAAGATTTCTTGTACAGACGTATTTTCTGTACTTTCCCTGTACTGTACTTTCACTTTCCACTCTCTGTGCGGCAAGCGAAACTGTAAAGAGGGGATTGGAATGTGATGGTTTCTTGCTAGCACCTGTTTTTACTGTTACAGTTTGTGTTATCTCTTGCTTGGCGCTCTTCCCAGACTGGTCTAGCCTTGTGTGTGAAAGTATCTAAAAAGGAGGACCCAAAAGTTCTCTTCATGTCTTTCTGTACTTTTGAAGTTTAGTTCTCTCAAGGACCATGTTCAATCTAGCCATATTAAAGATCTTTTTGCTTTCAGGAAGATTCTATTGTATGGACTCAGTTTGTTACAGAAACCACTTTTAGCACAATTTAAATCTTGCTTTGCTGCCAGAGTGGGACAGATTTGCCAGTGGGCACAGCTTTGCCCCAGACCTCTTCCTTCCACCCATAGCCAGCCTTCCTACTCCATTGCCACGCTATTCATGGCTTCCTGCTCACCCCCCTCCCCCCTTCATGTTCTTGGCTCTATGCTGGGGATAATTAGGAAAGGAGTTGATAATAAAACTGCCAGGATTGTCATGCCCTTATATAAAGCCGTGGTGCGACCGCACTTGGAGTCCTGTGTCCAGTTCTGGTCGCCGCATCTCAAAAAAGATATCGAAGAGATAGAAAAAGTGCAGAGAAGGGCAACAAGGATGATTGAGGGACTGGAGCACCTTCCTTATGAGGAGAGGCTGCAGCGTTTGGGGCTCTTTAGTTTGGAGAGGAGAGGTCTGAGGGGGGATATGATTGCAGTCTATAAAATTATGCAGGGGGTAGAAAATGTTGACAGAGAGACATTTTTCTCTCTTTCTCACAATACTAGAACCAGGGGGCATCCATTGAAAATGCTGGGGGGGAAGAATGAGGACTAATCAAAGGAAACACTTCTTCACGCAACGTGTGATTGGTGTTTGGAATATGCTGCCCCAGGAGGTGGTGATGGCCACTCACCTGGATAGCTTTAAAAGGGGCTTGGACAGCTTGATGGAGGAGAAGTCAATTTATGGCTACCAATCTTGATCCTCTTTGATCTGAGATTGCAAATGCCTTAGCAGGCCAGGTGCTCAGGAGCAGCAGCAGCAGCAGCAGCAGGCCCTTGCTTTCACATCCTGCAGGTGAGCTCCCAAAGGCACCTGGTGGGCCACTGCGAGTAGCAGAGAGCTGGACTAGATGGACTCTGGTCTGATCCAGCTGGCTTGTTCTTATGTTCGTACTGCTTCCCTAAGTGCACTGATCAAGAGATCGATAGATCAATCTCTCATATGTATCGTGGTGGTTCTCTCTCCCCCCCATCTTTGTCGTCTAAGGTCTGTGTTCAGTCTCCCCTCCACCAGCACAGGCTCAGTTGCCGTGCGACCTCCCCCTCCCTCCATGCTGCCGGCTCCTTCCTGCTTCTCTAAAGTGCAACCCCTGTTGAGAAGTGTCCTGATGTCCCCCAAATACTGCTGAATCTAAAGAAAACATTATTTGTATGAGTGGAATATGTTGGGGGAGGGGGGGGTGGGGGTCTGAAAACAGGCACAAGATTTCAATGTCTTTAGAAGCTATTCCAGGGGCCCATTTATCCTTTCATAACAGCTATAGTGTCACACTAAAATCTGGGACTCCCGGGTTTCAGTCCCCACTACCTTGGAAGCTTGGGTCAGTCATATCTTATTGGCCTAACCTACCTCACAGGGCAATTGTGAGATTCAGGTTGGTAGCTGGGTTGGTCTGAAATAGCAGAAAAAAATGTTTGGAGTCTAGTGGCACCTTTAAGACCAACAAAATTTTATTCTTGCTGCCTTGATTGTGCTTTGATTGTGTGAACCTGTGTTGCAGGGGGTTGGACTTGATGGCCCTTGAGGTCTCTTCCAACTCTATGATTCTATGATTCTAAGGTTTAGTGTGAAAGCACATGTATCTGAAGAAGGGAGTAGGGTATAAATCTCTAAATAAATAAACATAGCCTTGGACGCCACCTTGGAATCCCTCATAAAGAAAGGAAGTGCCCGTGTGGCATGGGTTCTGTGGAAACAGTATCTCATATGCTGTTGAATTGTCCTTTTTATGAGATAGGTAGGAAGAAGCACATAATCCCCTTCCTGCATGGAAGTGAAGGCATTACAGATACACAGAAGGTTATGTATCTTTTAAACAGCCACAACTACGAGCTGTTGGAAGCGGTGGCTAAATTTTTAAATGGTGTTATTTTAACTCGTCAGAAGTTGTAAAGTTGTAAAGGCTGTTATTATCTTGCTAAGTTAATCTTAAACTATTTATATGCCATTAAAGGTATTTGAAATAGAAATAAATAAACATATGCCATGAGTCCAAATATGTTCTGGAGTTCTTTCTCACAACTAAATTCCAAGTTGTGATTGGTGTTATGAGGAGAATCATACCCGTCCCAAAAGCCACCTGAAATAGCTCTGTGGATTTGCTACTTGTCCCATTGGGAAAACTTGCATGTACTGGAGATGTATGCTCCCCCTGTGGGGCAAATAACAGGTCTCTGGGGCATATCCAGTCAGGAAAAGGAATCAAGATGGAAAGGGTTAAATCCTGGAAATGAAGTTCTGAGTGTATGGAGCTCCCAGAATGCACCTGTCAACAGGACACAGAGTGGGCAGGAGGACTTTGTGATGTTATTTGGAGGATATCTCTGATTGTATCTCCACTGAGTTTTTAAAAAATAATTAACAGCAGCCCTTAGGAAAGGGATTAATTTGGAGTGCAGCTGGGGGCGGGGTCCTTTTCCCACAAGCAGTGGTGGGATCAAAACATTTTAGTAACAGGTTCCCACAGTGGTGGGATTCAAACTGTGGCGTAGCGCCAATGGGGCTGGGCGGGGCACGGCGGGGGCATGGCCAGGCATTCCGGGGGAGGGGCATTCCTGGGCGGGGCTGTGGTAAGGACGCAGCCCCTGCGCCGGTCCTTGGGCGGGAAACGAATGCACGCAGGCGCAGGCTGCCACGCACGCCGGTGCACCTCCTGCTAGACTGCTTCAAGTTCTGCACGCTACTGCTGAGAGGAGGGGCGTAACTAAAGCCAAAATCACGTGGCAGGCTCCCCAAGTGGTAGCCTCTCGGCACACACAAATAATGAGTAACCTGCTCTCGGGAACCTGTGAGAACCTGCTGGATCCCACCTCTGCCCACAAGTCCTCTTTCTGACCTCACCTGGTTCCTTGTACGTTTCCTGTACGGGGAAATAGTGCTTCTGGATTTTGAGGCTAGAACGATCCAGTGGGAGGAAGAATTTTAAAAGTGCTCTCCCTTCTCAGTAGCACTGATAGGAACCTCCTGCACCCCACTTTCAAAAAGATGCTTTCAGAGGGAGAATTTTGTTGTTGTCAGTCATGGATCAGGCCTGGGGGCGGAGGCACATTGATCTTTGCTGATCTGAACCCATGGAAAGGAAACCACCCCTGCCCCGGTGTTTGCACTCCATCTTCTGCCATCCTAGTAACATTTTGGCATCTCCCCTAGAGGCAAAAGGAAAACCAACGAGGAGTAAGCATCGGAAAAATCAGGCAAAGAGCAAGTCTTTGCAATGCATTATCTTTTGCGAACACTTGTGCAAAGGATAAGCGGTCCTTTGCCATGGATAGTCTCAAAGAGTTCAGACAGCTGAAGCTGACTTTTGAATACTTTTTGGTTTCAAGTCAGATATTTTTACCACAGTCAAAACCCTCCTGGCAAAAGGCCCTCTGCTGCTCAGACACGTGGGGGCCAAACGACACCAGACACCGGAGTCCCAAGTTTGGAATTCCAGATGTGCGATTCTGGCCCTAAAAAGCTGCCGTGCAAAGGGGGATAAACTGTATCAGGGCCATTTCTATGCACTGACTGGAAATGTTCTACCTTCTGCTGCTTTTGGACCTGGGCAGAGAAGAGACACAGACAAACACCGTACATATGTGGCATTTTAAGCAGGGCTTGAAGTGACAGAAATGCATTTGAAGTGGGGCGGAAGTGGAAATCACTCCCCACCTCTGTTGCTGCCTGGCCTGGATTCACCCCCTCCACCCACACAGCTGCTCTCAGGGCCCTACAACATGTCTGGAGTTCCAATCATGAAACTCAAAAGTTGTGCGGAGCTCGGCCCTTGGAGAGGCTTCTTTGGCTGCAGCCAATGCTGAGTCGGCACAGCACTTGGAACATCTGGCTACTACAGCCATTCCAAAACTCTCTTTCCCCCAATTTTCAACGGCCATTTACACACTTGTGGTCTCTTTTGCGTTGAGAAGAGTTTGGATTTATATCCCCCCCTTTCTCTCCTCCTGAGCGTACATCTCCATCAGGTTGGCATCTCCGTGCACACGTCTTCACGCAACGTCTTCACGCAACGTGGCGTTTGGAATATGCTGCCACAGGAGGTGGTGATGGCCACTAACCTGGATAGCTTTAAAAAGGGCTTGGACAGATTTATGGAGGAGAAGTCGATCTATGGCTACCAATCTTGATCCTCCTTGATCTCAGATTGCAAATGCCTTAGCAGACCAGGTGCTCAGGAGCAGCAGCAGCAGCAGAAGGCCATTGCTTTCACATCCTGCATGTGAGCTCCCAAAGGCACCTGGTGGGCCACTGCGAGTAGCAGAATGCTGGACTAGATGGACTCTGGTCTGATCCAGCAGGCTAGTTCTTATGTTCTTATGTTCTTATGTTTCCCACTCCCTGTGCTCTCAGATCAGAGAATCTTCAGTTTCCGCTCCCTTTGCAGGGAAAACTAAGGGAATCATCAGGTCTTCTGCTTTCATAGTTGGTTTTTTTTTTACTCCTTCCTACCTTTTCCTGCCCACACAGTTTCACCGACTTCTGATTACTATTTCAGCAAAATCTAAAGGGCTGCGTTGTTTTGTTTTAAGAAATTAATTTTGGAGCAATAGATATAGAAGAAGATATAGACAAAGAAGAGTTGGATTTATATCCCCCCTTTCTCTCCTTACAAACTCCTTTCCCTCCCACCCACCCCAAGAAACACCCTGTGAGGTGGGTGGGACTGAGAGAGCTCCGAAGAACTGTGACTAGCCCAAGGTCACCCAGCTGGCGTGTGTGGGAGTGCACAGGCTAATCTGGTTCACCAGATAAGCAGCTCAGGTGGCAGAGTGGGGAATCAAACCCAGTTCCTCCAGATTAGAGTACACCTGCTCTTAACCACTTCGCCACTGCTGCTCCTATAGAACTTACATGGTTTAATGAATTAAGACAGCACCAAAAATGCAATTACATTAAAAAGTGGCAGGCAGCCTACCTAGATTGAGACTGAATGGAAAAGACTAGGAAGAGTGGGGTGGCCAGAATGGTGGATCAGCTCAGCTAGGGACAGTCTGCTGCAAGAGAATCCTGTCTGGACAAAAAACCACGGGGAACACACACTGTGAAGCAAAAAGCTGTGGGGTTAGAAGTGCCTGCATAAAAGACCCAAGCGTCCCCCACCCCCCGCCATGAGTGCTCTGTGTGTAGTGCTGTCTGGTTAAAATCACTGGTGAGATTATTTGGGTGTCGCTTGGGTGGAAAGAGAATTTCAGAAAGATTCAAATGGCACAATACAGGTTCTGGGTTAAAAACTGCCCTTTGAATGGCAGGATTTCACATCAGGATTTGGACTTTGATTGGGCTTCTTTCCGCACCATCCACCATCATCTGCCTGGCAGCCATTCTGTGCCAGTAGCCCAGCAGGCAGCAGCAGTGGTGGGATCCAAAAATTTTAGTAACAGGTTCCCATGGTGGTGGGATTCAAACTGTGGCGTAGCGCCAATGGGGCTGGGCGGGGTACGACGGGGGGCGTGGCCGGGTGTTCTGGGGGTGGGGCATTCCTGGGCGGGGCTGTGGCAAGGACGCAGCCACTGCGCCGGTCCTTGGGCGGGAAACGAATGCACGCAGGCGCAGGCTGCCACGCACGCCAGTGCACCTTCTGCTAGACTGCTTCCAGTTCTGCGCGCTACTGCTGAGAGGAGGGGCGTAACGAAGGCCAAAATCACGTGGCAAAATCACCCATTAGTAACCCCCTCTCGGCACTCACAGATAATTAGTAACCTACTCTCGGGAACCTGTGAGAACCTGCTGGATCCCACCTCTGGGTTGTGGGCAGATTCTCTGAGGGCCCCACAGGGTAAAAGTCCCCCAAAGCACATTTTCTCCCCGTGGCAACGAGTATGACCGATCTACAGCAATACGTTCCTTATTGCCCTGCCATTGCAGGGAGGTTTCTTTCTCTTTTTAAAAATGTTGCGTGTTGCACAGGCGCAGCTACACGGTGCAGCCAATTGTATTGTGGGACTATTGGCATGACTGCGAGGGTTCATTCCTGCATGCCTGTGCAGCTACGAATGTGTTGCAAGAAATTTTTGAAAAGGAGAACGTCTCCGTGTGAAGGCACAAAAGCAACCCAGATTGTTTCCACGGGCTCCGATCGCTGCCTGCACAGCATGCAAGTGAACAGGAAAAAGGAAAGCGGGTTTCTTTGTTTATTCAATTGTTGTGCAGAATCCATCTCTGATATGCAGCGCGAGGAGTTCTGAAGAGGGTAAAACACATGCCCTGTTGAGACTCTGACCCATAGGTGTCAAACTCGCGGCCCTCCAGATGTTATGGACTACAGTTCCCATCACCCCCTGCCAGCATCATGCTGGCAGGGGATGATGGGAACCGTAATCCATAACATCTGGAGGGCCGTGAGTTTGACACATGTGCTCTGACCCAAAGGTAATGCACGCTTGATGAGAAGAGACCAAACGTGCACAAAAGACCAATGACTGCTATGGAAAAAGCACTGGATATCAAACACTAGTGCTGGATATAAAAAAATCCACACATCCAGAGAATGCTTGCTTGATGGGCCAGTCGGCTAACTGACTACGTCGTGGGTGAGGAGCATCCAGATCGCAGTCACTGGATGTGCTAATATTTGATACTGATATTCAACATCAAAGTTCCACGACCAGCAACATTTCAACTGCAATCTGCAGTTAATATTTCCCAGTGTCTGATATTCAGGATTGGTAGAAGTCTTGAAGTTGACCTCTATGGTCTAATAGAAGTGACGAAAAAAAGGCTAAAACAGAGCATGGGCATGATACTATGCATGTTTACTTAAGAGTAAGCACCGTTGAACTCAAGAGGACTTTTGAAGATGCCAGCTACCAACGCAGGCAAAACAGGTGAAAATGCAGGTGAAAATGCTACTAGAACGGGGCCATACGGGCACCATATAATATAATATTGCTGCTGCTGTGTTTTTATAGATTTTGTAAATTGTTTTAAATTAACTCAGTTATTATTGTGTAAAATGTTGTTTTTGGCCTGCTGTGTTTAATGTTATTATGTTATTGTCGTTACCGGGCTGCTGTACACCGCCCAGAGCCCTTTGGGGATGGGCGGTTTAAAATCTAATAAACAAACAAACAAACAAACAAACAAACACACACACACACACACACACACACAAATACAGCCCAGAAACCACACAACACCCCAGTGATTCCAGCCGTGAAAGCCATCGACAATACATCAAGAGGACTTACTTTGGAGTAAATGTGCACAAGATTGGGCTGCACACTATTAACTTTTATGGTCTTGCCAGGCAACTTTTTTGAAAGGGATGTCTTTTTCAGGGCAACACTTTTTCCAGGGGAGTACTTACTCCCCTTCTTTTAGTTCATTTCTCAAGCTGCTCTGGTGCTGCATTGAGGGAGAAAAAAGCATTTGACTACTGGAGAAGGGGTGGGAGTTGATTGGTGTTCTCCTGACAACCAGCAGATCTATATAACCTGCTTAACCATTTCAGTTACCTCACAATGCCTCACAATGACAGAATACTTTCCCCCTGGGGAGATTCAGAAAAAAAACACATTCACTTAAACATCTTTTTGGAAGAATTGTCGGGTTTTTTTTCAGAGCTGGTAGGTCACCTCTCGGGCTCCTCCTAGCCATTCCCTCCTTCTGTACACAAACACTTTTGAGGTTTTTTTTTTTAAAGTTCAACTGCAGTAAATTTCAAAGAAAAAGCCCTTTAAGAAGTTTAAGTGCATCTGTCAGGGCTTGGAATCTTCACAGTCTTAACGGCAATTTACAATGAAATATTTGCAGTGCCACAGTTGGCCTCCTCTTACAAACCCCTCTCTGAGAACGTATAATAAGAGACAGGCTGCTTTTGACAGCTGCGTTAGTTTTCTACAAGTGGGAAACTTGAGGGAAGTGGATTGTTTCAGAGGGAAAGTCAGAGCTGGGGACAGACTCCCAAGGGTATCTGGCGCGTTCTTCCCTCTGCCAACTTTTGCATACTTACACCCGTATTTTATGCCCATGTGCTGAGAAATAAAGGTCAAACTGCATGCACAATTTGGTGACTGCAACTCCAGATGTGGGATTAGGCTTTAAAAGAATGATGTGTGTGTGTCTGGGGATAGGGGTGAATGGCTCCTTCCGCACACGCAGAACAATGCACTTTCAATTTAGCTCCACAATTGTTTGCAATTGGATTTGGCTATTCCGCACAGCTGCAAAGTGCACTGAAAGTGGATTGAAAGTGCATTATTCTGCATGTGCGGAAGGGGCCAATGAAGAGGAAAGCAGTACTGACATGAACTGGGGTCGCAGTACTGTGGGGGGGGGGGGGTTCGCTTTCTCTTCCCTGCATCGATTCCCTGATTGAAAAACAGTATCCCATGTGATTTGTAGCCAGGTTGAAAAAAAAAACTCCTATAAGTATTGATACTATTCTTGTCTTCAGTTTCCTTACTGGAGTTGAAATTAGCTTGAAAAGGGGAATTGTTCTTTTGTCATAGAAACACTGGAGGAGGAAGGAGTTAACCCCCCCTCCTCCAAACCCATGGTTCCCAACCTGGGGGACTTGTACCCCTAGGGGTATGCACAGTGGTGGGATTCAAAAATTTTAGTAACAGGTTCCCATGGTGGTGGGATTCAAACTGTGGCGCAGCGCCAATGGGGCTGGGCAAGGCACGACGGGGGCATGACCAGGCATTCCTGGGGCGGGGCATTCCTGGGCGGGGCTGTGGCAAGGACACAGCCGCTGTGCCGGTCCTTGGGCGGGAAACGAATGCACGCAGGCGCAGGCTGCCACGCACGCCGGTGCACCTCCTGCTAGACTGCTTCAAGTTCTGCGCGCTACTGCTGAGAGGAGGGGCGTAACTAAGGCAAAAGTCACGTGGCAAAATCACCCATTAGTAACCCCCTCTCGGCACACACAAATAATGAATAACCTACTCTCGGGAAACTGTGAGAACCTGCTGGATCCCACCTCTGGGTATGCACCAGAGCATTCAGGGGTAGTGAAAATTTACATAATGGGTTTGCTAATAAGGGGGTACAATTTTAGGGAAATGGATCACCAAGGGGCATACAAGTGAAAAAAGATTGGGCACTACTGCTCTAAACCATAGACCCAGCCCGTATTTTCCCCTGCCCCAAGCAAGGTTTCAGGACCATAAAACATTTCCAGTCACGGAACGCACTTAGAATGCTGGACTACTAATATCTGAAAGACCCAAGGACGTTTCGAGAAGCATAAGAAAAAACTAATTGCAGAGCTCCTTGATTATAAGCACTATTGCACTTTTGAAAAACCTTGACCTGCCTCTAATAGCCTTGAAGTATCACGAGGCCAGTTACTTATCTAGAATCTGGCTAGCAGTTATCTCTGTGTTAAGAGTATACTGCTGTGCCGTTCTAAACTGTATACAAAAAGTTTTTTTCATTACTCCAGTGGGAGAGATGTAATATTTTTTCCAAAACATCTTGTTATTGTGTTGTAAAATTATTTTGGTCACTTATAAGTAAATTGCTACTCCAGTGGGAGACAAAATTTTTGAAGTACCATATATACTCATGCATAAGTCGAATTTTTCAGCACATTTTTAATGCTGAAAAAGCTCCCCTCGACTTATATGCGGGTCATTAATTTTTTTGTGTGTTTTTACTTTGCTGGCCAGCAGGAGGAGCAGTTTTTGTGCTAGCAGCACCATAATTTCAGGGTACCCTCAGACAACACTCCTGATGATACCAGCCAAGTTTGGTAAAGTTTGGTTCAGGGGGTCCAAAGTTATGGACCCCCAACGGAGGTGCCTCCATTCCCCATTGTTTTCAATGGGAGCTAACAGTAGATGGGGCTACCCTTTTGAGGGTCCAATACTTTGGACCCTCTGAACCAAACTTCACCAAACCTGGCTGGTATCATCAGCAGAGTCTATTTATGATACCAGCCAGGTTTGGTGAAGTTTGGGTCAGGGGATCCAAAGTTATTGACCCCCAAAGGGGGTGCCCCATCCCTCATTGTTTACAATGGAAGCTAATAGTAGATTTTCCATTTCTGATAATATCCCTCTTAAAATCTGAGTTGGGTTACATTTGGACATACAGATGATGATGAGGAATCCAGTTTTGAAGGATTTTAACTCTTGTGTTTTAGCTTGGTTGCTGATTGAAATAAATATTCAAAAACATTTAACCTACTGATGCCTCAATTAATGTAATTTTATTGGTATCTATTTTTAGTTTTGAAATTTACCAGCAGCTGCTGCATTTCCCACCCTCGACTTATACGCGAGCCAATAAGTTTTCCCAGTTTTTTGTGGTAAAAATAGGTGCCTCGACTTATATTCGGGTCGACTTACACACGAGTATATACAGTAATTATTGTAGCTGGTTTGGTACAAGTTTTCTTCTTTTCACCTGAGTCCCTATTTTGCCATGGAAACTTCGGTCCTTTTAACAATACTCAGGTGATACTCTTGAGGGTAAATGTGAAGGCAGAACATGCGATAATGTGATGGAGCATGTGACGAAACACATTTCTTCCTATTGTCGAAGGCTTTCACGGCCGGAATCACTTGGGTGCTGTGTGGTTTCCAGGCTGTATGGCCGTGTTCCGGGCTGTATGGCCGTCAGGAGAGAATGCTGCTAGAACACGGCCATACAGCCCGGAAACCACACAGCACCCAAACATTTCTTCCTGCTACTCACAAGGGGACGGATCTCTTTTGGTCTGCATTTGTTCCGCTCCCTGTCGTAGGTTGTTCACGTTCCAGCCCAACCAAGCTGAGCTCCCGTGAAAAAAGATATTCAAGCTCACCCACCTGGGATTGATTTTTTACCCGCTTTTGTTTTGCTAGCATAATTTATGTAGTATGTTATGTATGTTTTGGTGAGTTTTAAAATTAGAAAGGAATGGGAAGGAGTTGTTTGTGTGTGAAAGAGGGAGAGTGACTTCTCCTCATGATCACCAACAGATGCGCTTTCGACTGCGCGGGAAGAGAACGACGGCGCTCTACGCAATCCTTGTTTGATTTTTGGGGCCAAAAGAAGCCTCGTCAGGCAGGGAGAAGGATAACATATTTTCCCTCAAACCCTTAAATGGGAGGGTAGTCACTTCTACCCCCTCCCCCCCACCTCACAATCCCATTTGTGGCTGATTTCTGCTCTCTTTCACAGTTGTGTCTGCAGTCTCCATTTCTCTCTTTTGTTGTTGGTTCTGTTTGCTTCTATTCGTTCCTCCACGTTTTCAAACCTGTTGGTTGTCGTCGTTCCCCCCCACTTCTGATTAGGGCTGTCAGGTCCAGTGGTGGGATTCAGCAGGTTCGCACCACTTCGGCAGAACCGGTGGTTAAAATGGTGCTTGGAAACAACCAGGTGTTAAGTGGCCCCGAATCCCACCACTGGTCAGGTCCCAACCAGGTGGTCAGGTTGCCAGAGCCAGGCTTGGAAACTCCTGGAGCCTGGCGAGGAGAAGGACCTCATTGGGGCATAAAGCCACCAAGTCGACTCTCCAAAGCATCCATTTTCTCAAGGGGGAAATGATCTCTGTAGTCGGGGCACGAGTTGAAATCCCAGGGGATCTCTTTGTTCCACTCGGAGGCTGGCGTTCCTGTTTCTGATCCTGTTCATGGCTATCATTTCTCTCCTTTCCTGATTCTGTTAACAGCTGCCATTCTTGCCACCCTTTTCCTAATCCCGATCCCTATCATTTCTATTATTTGCAACCTTTCTTTTCCCCTTGGATTGCCATCCTCAAGGGGAGGGACTCACAGATCTCTTGGAATTTCAACTGGTTTTCAGGTTACTGAGATCACTTCATCAGGAGACAAAGGGCATCCTCGGTGGGTGGGTTCTATGGCATTATGCCCAGCCAAGGCCCCTCCCCTTCCCAACCTTCCTCCCTCAGGCTCCGCCTACAACTCTCCAAGATTTTCCCAATCCAGAGCTCGGTGGTTGGGCACAGTTGCTCCAGTGGGAGGGGCGGTGCCCCTACATGACCCAGTCAAGTGGCGCCCGGGGCTCCAGTACTCTCGCATCCCCTGTGTTATGCCACTGCATGCGCTGACATCCAGAGGCCCAACAAAAGCCCTCTCAGGGCAATTCTGCACATGAGTAAAATAGGTTCGACCCAGTTCCCTGAGAAGGGTACCAACCTAGGTTGAAGCCATTGTTGTTCCCCACTGCAACCAGCTTGATCCTAGCTCGGAGGACGGAATCATCCCGTGCCTCTTTGGCGCTCCGTTCTGATTGGCTACTGTTCTATGGCCATGTTCCGTCTATCCCCACACACGTTATAAAAAAAACTGCCACAGGAATGGAGGGGCGAAGGTGGCGTTTTTTGATTGGCCAGCTGTACGCATGCCCGAAACACTCAGCTGTGATTGGCTGAATGGGGGACTCCTGGCACCAAAGATTCCGCACTTTACTGGAATTGAGCTGAGTTCGAGCGGGGTTCCCTGAAAAAGTGGTAGTTCCCAACTGGAGTCGGAAATTTGACCGTTACACGGGGCGAAGCTGGTACAAAACCACGTCGATCCCAGTGGTTGTGCGGAGCACTTAGGTCGAACGCAGCTCGAACTTAGGTCGATAACGCAAGTGCGGAATCAACCTCAGAGTGAGAGCCGTCATTCCTGTTCAGTTGAATACTTTCAAATTCCTGCTCTTAACCACCACACCACTCTTGACTATGTACTGACATCACAAGGCCCAACGAAAGTCGATTAAAAGTGAGAGCTGTTTTTACATGAGCAGGTAAATGCTTTCAAAGCCATCTTCGCAAGAGAGGAGGGGTTTTTTTTCACGGTGCCCGCAAGCTGCGAGTGCAAATTCCTGGCAAATAATTATATTAGGAAATTTAATTGAGGAGGGCTAGAAGGCTAAGATTATTTTATTAAATGTGGACCATATGGGCTATGCTCCGCATTTGTGTCAGACACCAGCTATCCAAGGGAACTGACAAAACTTGAGGTACTGATTCTGAAAAGCCAAACTTATTGTAAAGTTAATATCTCAACTTGATACAAAACTTTTAAAGATAATTCTCCTTTGGCTCCCTCCTAAGCTAAAAAAGAATTAACAGAGAGAAATCAAATAATATTTCTGAGGATGACTGGTCATCTATTTGGAAGATGTACCTGCTTAATTCAGCTTTTACCAACACTGAAGAACTAGGGTGTTGTGTGGTTTTAAGATGCCAGCCACAGGTGCAGGTGAAACGTCGGGAGAAAATGCTACTAGAACACGACCATACAGCCAAAAAAACCACACAACACCCCAGTGATTCCAGCCATCAAAGTCTTCAACAAGACACTGAAGAACTAGTTTGTAAAATTATGAGCCAGGGGTATCTCACCCTCTTGACTTCATCCTACCATACCACGGCCCTCCACTAATTTTCTGCACTGCTGCCGGACATAGTTTATTTTGGGACAAGATCTTGAGATAGATAGAATTAATCACAAAATACAAAGTCCCTCATGACACCTTCATCACAATAACCTTGTAAGATGGGCATCTTGTTGGACTTAGGGTGCTACTGGACTTGAATCTCACTATTCTACTGCAGACGAACACAGCTACCCTCTGAAAGCCACCACCAGAAGTCCAAGAAAGGTTTTACCTCAGCCTGGAGGCTGGTCATCCTAGATTTGAAGCATTGCTTTCTTGAAGTGCAGTTGCTTAGCTAGCCCACCTAGGCAGTGGCGTATCTACCTAGGGACAAGGGGTACCCCTTGTCCCCGGGCGCCACTCTTCTGGTTACGTGGGGGGCACAAAATCACGTGACCAGGAAGTCCTGCTGCCTTGTCGTTTTCGTGGACCCATCCATATCAGTCGAGGCATGCAAAAACAACGAGGCAGCAGGACTTCCTGCTACTTCCAAGCGCCCTCAACCGCACCCTGGACTCCCCCCTTCCTTCCCCCCTCCTGCCGACTGGGCTCCCAGCTGGCAGGGGAAGTCTGGGCAGGGGAGGTGGGTACCCTAGACCTTGCCCATGTCCATGGTGACATGGGTGGGGTCAAGGGCAGGGGGTGGAGCCTGGGGGCATCAGGGGCGGAGCTGGGGGCATCCTGGAGACAATTTGTCGCTGGGCGCCATTTACCCCTGGTACGCCTCTGCGTGACCTAGGAAGCTCTCATTGAGAATTACAGGCGAACACATCACCCCAACTTTGGGACCCAAACAAATTTGAGAAGACAGATCAGAGGCATGCCATGGAGAGGAACACATCTTGCCATGATACCATGCCTCTGACGATGCCAGCCATAGCTATCAGCAAAACATTACAAGCAAAAACTACCAGGCCATGGCCAAACAACCTGGAAAACCCACAACGGCAAGTCTTTTATTGAATATTTGTGTTTTTTATTTATGTTTTGTAGTTGCGTTGTTAACTGCCCCGAGCCCCAATTGCCAGGGAGGGGGCGGGGTGAAAACCGAACGTAATGAAATAAAATAAAAATACATTCCTTCCTCCTCCTTCTAAGCCCTCTTTGATTCTCCTTCCCCCTGCCCCTTATTCTTCTCAGATGCCTTTTCCTCCAAAGGGGTTACTAAAATGCAGCCAGCCAAAGTACCGAACGAAGAGGAGACCCCCCCCCCCAGCAAAGCAAACACGAAGTGACCTCCTTTCTCTGATGTGCCCCATCTGAAAACATTTATTGGCGTCTCAATTTTCTTTTGGATCCATTCAAACTGTCAGGAGGCAACTGGGCGGAAGCCAAAGTCCTTTGCATTCAACCTTCACAGGAAATGAGAGCCGGGAAGGGGGGTGAGGGAGAAAGAGAAGGGCCATACCTGAAGCAGGCCCGATGGTTTCTTTTTAAATTTCTTTTTAAAAATGGAGGGAGAATTTAGTTTCTTTTGGGGAAAACTGGCCAAGGGATATTGGATTCATGCCTTAATGTTTTGGGGGCTTTTCCTCTATTTCCTCTGCTAGTTTGTGCATGTGTGAGTGAGTGTGTGTGTGTGTGTGTGTGTGTGTGTGTGTACTCATAAAAATACCCTCATAAAATTAGCATAGTTTTCAAGTTCAGCTCCTTCATTCCGCACCCCCAGTTATTGAGATAACACATGTGTTTTAATGAAACACTTCAAAACAAAGCAATCTTCACATGAATCATGCATAGGGCTAAACTGATATTCTTTGGTGTGCCGTTTTACCATTGGACATGTGCTTGTGTGCATCAATAAAAAGCAATATTGGTGCAATTATGCACAGGGTTCTTTGTGGTGGTGTTCTACTGATACAAATGTACAATTGTATGCATTGGTGAAACCCTGCCAAAAAAGGAATCATGGTGTGATCACATATAAGGTAGAAATATTTTTTAAACGAAATAAAACAAAATAAGGCTGTATCAAGATTCTTTGGGTGTGGTGTTTCAGCAAAGGCTCACATGTACATCTGCAAAAAAAAGAGGCAATCTTGATGCAGTCATATATTTATATATTCACACCATATCCACACTATGCCAGCCATAGCTATCGGCAAAACATTAGAAGCAAAAACTACCAGGCAATGGCCACACAACCTGGGAAACCCACAACGGCAAGTATTTTATTGAATATTTGTTTTTTAATTTGTGTTTTGCAGTTGTGTTGTTAACTGCCCCGAGCCCCAATTGCCAGGGAGAAGAAGAAGAGAAGAAGAGTTTGGATTTATATCCCCCCTTTCTCTCCTGCAGGAGACTCAAAGGGGCTGACAATCTCCTTGCCCTTCCCCCCTCACAACAAACACCCCGTGAGGTAGGTGGGGCTGAGAGAGCTCCGAGAAGCTGTGACTACCCCAAGGTCACCCAGCTGGCGTGTGTGGGAGTGCACAGGCTAGTCGGAATTCCCCAGATAAGCCTCCACAGTAGTAGTTTTAGTTTTATCCATGGGGAGGTTTTATCCATGGGGAGGTTTTATCCATGGGGAGGTTTTATCCATGGGGAGGTGCTCTTGGTGATGGGGGATGGAGGAACTTGCACACATTCCAATTTTGGAATTCATTTTAAATTGAGATTTAGAAGGAAATGTAACAGTACAGGGTGAAATTCTGGAAAAAAAACGAAAGAATTGAACTGTGCAAGACTGTTCGTCCCTTGAGATCTGCTAATGTGGTACAGTGGTTAAGAGTACTGGATTGTGATGGATTAGGGTTAGATGGGAAGACCTGGGATCAAATCCTCACACTGCAACAAAGCTTTCCAGGTAACCTCGAGCCAATCACTTTTGTGGCGATGACGTACCTCAAAAGGTTGTTTTGAGGTATTTAGAGGAGGGAAGAGTCAGGCAAGCAACTCTGAGCTTCTGGGGATTTGTCGGATTAAAATTACATGAATTAGGACTTTCTGGGCCCTTCCGGACACACTAGACGACTCAGGTTGGACTCCTGTCGGTGGAATCATACCTCGAGTCCTCCCGTTCCTCCGCACAGCAGCCGACTCGTGTCTCCGGAGTCGAGCTCAGAGGGCGGGACCACCACCCTGTGCTGTGTTCCGATTGGTTGCTGAGTTACTTGAGTTTGACTCAGCTTACTCCGCACAGCAGCCGACTCGTGTCTCCGGAGCCGAGCTCAGAGGGCAGGACCACCTCCTCACATCTTCTGCTCCTCATTCCAATTGGCTGCAGTTCTATGGCGGGAAACGTGAGTGCACATTTTTTTTCCTGTTGACGAGTAGGAGCTACGTTGCCACAGCATCACAAGGTGACAGCGTAGGAGCTACGTTGCCACAAAGCGACAATTTTTCGCCTGTCAAACTGGTGGGAATCCATTTCCAGGTAGTCTCCTCGGGTAGCTTAAATTTATTCATTTATTTGTTTTTTCTACTTAATATACTGCTCAACCCCTGGAGGGCTCGGAGCGGCATCCCAAACTGCATCTGGGATATAGATTGATTGGAGCCAATTGATGATGTCTTATTTTAATGTCAGGGTTTGTATGAGGTTTTTGTTGTTGTTGTTGTTGTTGAATGAGTATTGGACTCTTGTGAGCCAACCCAAGGGAGGAGTTGGATATAAGTCTAAAAGAAAGTTGATGGGAGCAATGCAGTGGTGGGATCCAAAAATTTTAGTAACAGGTTCCCATGGTGGTGGGATTCAAACTGTGGCGTAGCGCCAATGGGGCTGGGCGGGGCACGACGGGGGGCGTGGCTGGGCATTCCGAAGGTGGGGTATTCCTGGGCAGGGCTGTGGCAAGACGCAGCTGCTGCACCGGACCTTGGGCGGGAAACGGATGCACGCAGGCACAGGCTGCCATGCACGCCGGTGCACCTCCTGCTAGACTGCTTCAAGTTCTGCGCCCTACTGCTGAGAGGAGGGGCGTACCTAAGGCAAAAATCACCCATTAGTAACCACCTTTCGGCACACACAAATAATGAGTAACCTACTCTCGGGAAACTGTGAGAACCTGCTGGATCCCACCTCTGGAGCAATGTCATGAGCAACTGGGGAAGGGGGGGGGGGGCTCGAGCCAGTCACATGCTCTCAGCCTAGCCTGCTTCACAGCTGTTGTGAGGATAAAATGGAGGAGAAGAGGAGAAGGCAAGCCTCTTTGAGTCCCCGCTGGGGAGGAAAGCAAGACAGAGCAAAATAAGCGAGCAAATGATCTGGGGAAGACAGGAATGGAAGCCGTCAGGGAGTCAGAATTCCCTCTCAAGTGAAACACATTATTTATTCTACTTCATTTATCCTCTTCTCTCTCCCCACGGGGGTGCAAAGTGGCTGACATCGTTCACCTCTCCACTATTGTGCCCTTACAACCACCCTGTGAGGTAGATTAGGCTGAGAGTGTGCAACTGGCCTGAAGTCACCCAGCAAACTTCAACAGTCGAATCCCCACTTGAAATTTGCACGCAGATCCAAACCTGTTCGTGGTGAAACCGTGTCCTCTTCATCGGAGTTTCTCCCTCCCCACCGCAGCGAGCACACAGAAGAGCTCTTAGCAATCCCCACTACCAGGCGAGCTCGCTTCGCCGGTCTCCCCTGATTGGCTGGCGTGCCTTGATGGGGCGGGACCTTTTCCCACTGCGGAAACGTACATTGTAGGGGCGTGATCAAAAAAACCAGCGTGTAAAAGTTTAACGTTTAACTGTTTAACTGTGCAAACAGTTAATCGTTACCTGTGTAAACCATGAACAATTCAAAGTTATGCGTTTGACTGTTTAATGTTTGCATCCCCTTCTGCTGGCCGATTGCAAAAGCGGAAATGAAACCAAGGAAAGGCTGTGCGTGCATCGCAGCGCTGATTGGTTGCCCAAATTCCGTGTCACACTCCAGGGTGGGAAACGAGTCAGGGTTTCAACCCTCATCCCTCCCCTTGGATCAGCTCTGAACCGTGTTAATGGGGTCTGTGCCACTTGCAACCAGGTCCTGCCGGAACGCAGATTAACGGGGAGAACGAGCGCCAGAAACGGAATCTGCCACACAAGCAATGGGGAGGTCGTCCCACAAACCTGGTTAGTTTGTGTTCTGAAACCTGGCTAAGACAGTAGTTGGGATTCGACCCACAGTAGAAAGAGGATTCGAACCTGGGTCTCCCAAATCCTAGTCTGACACCTTTACCACTACACTTCAGTGGCTTGAACTCTTGCACAGCTCAATTCATTTTCACTTAGGCTTGCAAGGGAGACGTTCCCAGTGGTCGTCACCAGCCCTGAACTGCCCTTGGACTTCTGCCTGAGCCACCCCCTTGGACCACCAGTCCTCCACCCCAATAGCTGGTCCAGCAGGGAATTTGTTTTCAGCTCTGGGAAGAGGAGACAGGGCAGGGCTATACCGCTTCAGCCTCCACTCTTCTGCTTGTAAGCATGATGCCATGATTCAGGGCTCCCAAGAGAAAGGCTGTGTGGGTGAGAAACTATTCATTTCCTTCCACTTCTGACGTGAGATGGGATAAATACCCTGTTCTCCACCCAGGCCCCACTTCTCTTAGGCCTGTGAATTTAGCAAAGTTTTAAAAAAACAAGCCAGTGGGAAAAGGTCCAGAGATTCAGCACTGAGGTGGCAAAGAATTTACACAGCGCCGTTCCCACATCCTTTGTAAAACTTCAGATACGCCAGCAACATATTTCTCCTCTGGCTAAAACGTAGGAACATCTGGATCGGAACAAAGGTCCATCCAGATTAGCATCTCGTGCGTGTAAGTGGCTAACCAGATGCCTCCAGGAAGCAAAGAACCAGCCACAACGTCAACAGCCTTCTCTGTAGTGTATCCCTCAGGCAACCAGTCTTTGCAGATAGACTGCCCTTGGGGATGGAGGCTCCATGTAGCTCTCTTGGCCGAATGAGCAGGTATGCATTTCCATACAGATAAAGGTAAAAGCTTATCATGAACTGCTATAGGGACAGGATCACATTTTTACACTCGATCAACAGGGATCTGCTTTTGCTTCACGGCACAGAATACTCATCCCTCTGCTTAATGCAGGTTTTGGGGATCCCGGCAGCTTCCCCTCTAAAGGTTTGCTTGAGACATTTATATTCCAATGAAAACAGACTTAATGGTTGGTTTCAGCACTGCTCAAAGTATTAATATTTCACAATAGATGCTTACACATTTGTTACACAAGCAGGAAAATACAGGCTTCCCTTTCACTCAAGGGGGGCTACCTCAGAAGATTTGTGCATTTGTCAGCAGTGTGCTTTCTGGCAGATTTACAGCAGTATCCCAGCAGTAGTCAACAAAACACACCACTGATTTCCATAAGTCACTCACAACTCACAGCTTTTCAGTTTAAAGAACAGAAGAAGAGCTCAGATTCAAAAGTTGATCTAGCCAGCCTGAGTTTTGCTCGCTTCTTCCAAATAGTTTTTTTTCTTGAATAGTTCCTCGTTCAGCACACAATAAAGTTGCCCACCTGAAAAGGCACCTAAATAGAATAGTCTCGTATAAATTGATGCCAAGAAAGTCTCATTCATTCGTTCGTTCGTTCGTTCGTTCGTTCGTTCGTTCGTTCGTTCGTTCGTTCGTTCGTTCAGAATAGTCTCATAAATCTTCTTTATATGTAAGTGTGTTTTTAATTTCTGAATAATTTTCACTAACATCATGTCACTAAACCCTAGTATGCACACATAATCTCTAGTCTAAGCAATATTTCACAAGCATACAAGGCAGTGGTGGGATCCAAAAATTTTAGTAACAGGTTCCCATGGTGGTGGGATTCAAACAGTGGCATAGCGCCAATGGGGCTGGGTGGGGCACTACGGGGGCGTGGCCGGGCATTCCGGGGGCGGGGCATTAATAATTTCTCTGTTACTGTAAAAAACTCTTACTGTAAAAAAAAAGTTCCTAATTTCCAGCTGGTATCTTTCTGTCCATAATTTAAACTCATTATGGCAAGTCCTATCGTCTACTGCCAACAGAAACAACTACTTCTCCTCTAATTGACTGCCTGTCAAATACTTAATACTTTCAAATACTTAATTTTGTTTCTAGAAATCAAAAAAAGGATACTTTCCTTAAACCAGGAACTTGACCATATTTCTAAAACATGTTTTTAAAACAGCCCAACAGGGAGAATTATCCCATTTTCTACCTTCGCTAACCAGCCACATAGGAAACAACAGGACTTTATGATTTTTGGACCTAATGGGATTTCTAACGGAAAAGCAGACCCAATTAGTAGCCCCCTCTCGGCACACACAAATAATTAGTAACCCACTCTCGGGAACTGGTGAGAACCTGTGGGTCTCACCTCTGATACAAGGTATATCTCATAATACAGTCTGCTTTCAATTTCTATGTAGGGGAAACTTCCAGACAAACTAGGGTAAGATTCTTAAGTAGGAGGAATCTCGGCAACAGAAGACACGTCTCAAACCCGCCGATTGGCCGATGAGAAGGAATTTATATCCAGAATAGGAGCAGCTTTTGCTTTATTGATCGCAATTGTCAGATAAAATTTGTACATCCTAAATACAGGATACTGGAGTGGAATACTGAGCGTATCCATCCATGGGTCCCTTGAATAAGACTTTGGGTGAAACGCTGGAGCAGCTGGCTTGCGTCAGGACCCAGGAGCGCCACACCGAGATGGCTTAAGAAATTGAAAACAGACCTTTATTATAAGATATACCTCGTAGGCTTGTAAAATAGGGTGTAGAGATTATGTGTGGATGCTAGGATTTAGTGGCGTGATGTAATTGAAAATGATTAAGAAATTTAAAAAATAAAGACGATTTATGAGGCTACTCTATTCAGGTGCCTTTTCTGTACAACTTCATTGTAATTAGCAGTCCACAGCTTTTGCTACTCCGTTTTGTTATGGTTATCTCACCCTCCAACTTTGGAAGGGGAAAGTCCAGTTTCACAGGGGGACCCCAAACAGCTGGCATCGTTCCCGCGCCTCTATTTTGTCCACACGGCAACCTGTGAAGTAGGTTAGGCTGAGTGTGTGTGACTGATCCAAGATCACCCAGCAACCCTCCAGGGGAGAGTAGTTATTTTAACCCGGATCCTAGTGGGACACTCTAGCCTCTACATCACGCTGACTTTCTGATGTGTGAATTAAACATGTCGTTTCCTTTTCCCTCACATTAGACTTTTTCTTGTAAAGTTGTACAAATTCCCCAATGTTATTTCTGCATTAATGCATTGGGCACAATTCATTATAGTCATGTTCTTTGTATAGATATATCCTGGATGGATAACACTGCATAAACAAACATACAACATTCGTACCCCACACAAGAAAATGTACAAAACTCAGAGCCACCAGCCCAGAGCTGAATCTGTTGACCAAAAATACACATGAGAATAGAGAAGAAATGAAACGGGCGACATTGGCTCACTCTTCCCTGCCTCGAGTCTTTAAGAATGCAAGAGGAACTCTGCTGAGTCAGACCAGTGGTCCACCTAGTCCAGAATCTTGTCTCACGTAGTGGCCAGCCAGTTCCTCTGAAGGGTCAGTAACAGACCCAGTGGTGGCGAACCTTTGGCACCCAGATGTTATGGACTACAATTCCCATCAGCCCCTGCCAGCATGGCCAATTGGTGTTACGGTGGTCATTTCAACAACATGAATGGGTGAGTGGGCCCTGTCTGTGCTCAGGCAGAATTTTCATGGCACATCAAACAAACCACTGTGCTGTTCAGGGGGATTGGGTCATATCGTCAGCCACAAATACTTTACAATCAAGCAGTAGTCAATGCACGTGTGAACCAGTGTCTTGAGAAACTAGGAGGGTCAATCTTGCTCAGAATGCCTGAGAACACCGTCAGCTGTGGTTTGGGCTTAGATACCAGTAAGGAAAATACCCAGACTGGCCTGCTTTCGTCAGATCTCAGAAGCTAAAGAGTGTCACTTCGGTTAGCACTTGGATGGTAGACCGCTGCCAGGAGCCCAGGGTCGCTAAACAGAGGCAGGCAATGGCAAATCACCTCTGAACATCTCATGGATGGAGGAAGGGGCACGGGGGTCGGAGGGCAGCGCGGGCATGTCCCTCCCACCCTCCAGAGCTTTGCAGGGAGAAAAGGTAGGTAAACAAACAAACCAGCAGCACCTAAAAGCGGCGCCCTCAGGGCGGTGTGCTTCACACGGCGCCGATGGGAAGACACCGCTTTCCAAAAGACTTGCTCAATGAGCGAGTCAAAAAAGCAGTGTTTTCCTGCCGCTTTGAGGGGGAAAGCCAGGCGCACCACAGGGACGGTGTTTTTACTGTCCCTGAGGCAGTGTTGTTGGCCTGTGCGGAAACGGCCTTAGGCAGAAAAAAATGAAATGCACAGATATTGGGTGGATGACACCTGGCTTGACAACACTACATGTGAAAGGGATCTGGGAGTCTTAGTAGACCACAGAATGAACATGAGTCAGCAGTGTGATGAGGCAGCCAAGAAAGCCAATGCAATTCTGGGCTGCATCAGTAGGAGAATAGTGTCTAGATCAGGGGTAGGGAACCTTTAACACTCAAAGAGCCATTTGGACCCGTTTTCCATGGGAAAAGAAAACACTTGGAGCAAATAATTTTTGACATTTAAAATAAAGATAACACTGTATATATTGGGTTTTTTAACCTTTTACTCCACTCATTCTGAGAAGTGCATGGATGCATCCGCCCTGCTGCCTGCAGGGCGGGCAAGGATGGGGCCAGTGGCTCGGCCTCGCCGGCCGCCGGGAAAGCGCCCGCCCCGCTCCAATGGGGCAGGCGAGAGGGGAAGCCCGTGGCGCGGCCCAGCCGGCTGCGGGCAGTTGGTGCGCCCACCCTGCTGCCTGCAGGGCGGGCAAGGATGGGGCCAGCGGCTCGGCTTGTGGAGCCGCAGTGCAAGGGCAGAAGAGCCGCATGCGGCTCTCGAGCCACAGGTTCCCTACCCCTGGTCTAGATCGAGGAATGTAATAGTACTTCTCTATTCTGCATTGATCAGACCTCCTGTGTCCAGTTCTGGGTACTGCAATTCAAGAAGGATATTGACAAGCTGGAATGGTGAGCAAAATGGTAAAAGGACCAGAATCCATGCCCTTCGAGGAGAGACTTATGGAGCTGGAGATGTTTAGTCTGGAGAAGAGAAGGTTAAGGAGTGACGTAGCCAAGTTTAAATATTTGAAGGGATGCCATGTTGAAGATGGAGCAAGCTTGTTTTCTGCTGCTCCAGAGACTAGGACCAGGAGTAATGAGTTCAAGGTGAAGGAAAAGAGATTCCACCTAAACATTAGGAAGAACTTCCTGGCTGTCAGGGCTGACAGTGGAATCTGCGGCCTCGGAGGGTGGTGGAGTCTCTTTCTTTGGAGGTTTTTAAACAGAAGCAAGATGGCCATCTATCAGGAATGCTGTCATTATGTATTTCTGCATGGCAGGCGGTTGGACTTGATGGTCCTTGTGGTCCCTTGACCTCTATGATTCTCTGATTCTAAAACTATTCTGTATCCTGATGACACTAAGTAGTGGTAGAACGTGCCACCAAGTTACACTCTCCTTATGACAACCCCGTAGGGTTTTCAAGGTAGGAGAAGTTCAGAGGTGGTTTGCCATTGACTGCCTCTTTATTGCTAACTTCCAGGTTGTGTCTGGGGATCTCCAGGTGAGAGAGATGTTCATCTGGAGAAAATGGTCGCTTTGGAAGGGAGACTGTATGGCATTATGTTCCATTGAAATCTCCTCCCTACCCAAACCTTGCCATCCTCAGACTCCACTTCTAAAATCTCCAGGTATCTCCCAACCTGGTGATGGTAACTCTGTATTTTCTTGTTGGTCTCTCATCCAACTACTCACCAGGGCCAACCCTGCTTAGTTGCCAAGATGTTACGCAATCAGACCAGCCTGGGGTATCTAGGTCAGAGCTGACGACACAATCACCCTTTTCAAATATTACAACACTTTCTGGACTGTCGCTAATGAGAGCATATGGGACACATATGGTCCTCCCAGTAGATACTATCTGGTGATGAAAAGCGCCAGCACTTCAGGGTGATCTCCTAGAGCAGGGGTCTGCAACCTGCGGCTCTCCAGATGTTCGTGGACTACAGTTCCCATCAGCCCCTGCCACCTTGGCCAATTGGCTCTCTAGATGTTCATGGCCAATTGAGCAGGGGTCTGCAACCTGCGGCTCTCCAGATGTTCATGGACTACAATTCCCAACATCCCCTGCCACCATGGCCAATTGGATCTCTAGATGTTCATGGCCAATTGGCTCTCCAGTTGTTCATGGACTACAATTCCCATCAGCCCCTGCCACTATGGCCAATTGGCTCTCCAGATGTTCATAGCCATTTGGCTCTCCAGATGTTCATGGACTACAATTCCCATCAGCCCCTGCCACCATGGCC
>NC_059436.1:52595770-52620035 GCF_021028975.2 Sphaerodactylus townsendi | reverse complement strand
GGCAGAGCGGGGAATCAAACCCGGTTCCTCCAGATTAGATACACGAGCTCTTACCCTCCTACGCCACTGCTGCTCTGGGGAACCAGTGCAGAAAGGATAAAACTGATTTGTAAGTGAAAACAGAAAACAACACTGCAAAAGGAGGCCTCTGAAGACACTTCATGGGATGTGGCTCCAAGCAGATTAACCACACGAAAAATCTTGAATAAGTGGTGCATGCAGACAAGGACTGTGTCTCAGCCTAGCCTACACCAGAGGGCTGTTGTAAAGATAAGAGGAAAGATAGTGGGGGGAAAGGAGCTACTTGGGGGCAGGGGGATCCCATATTTTCTAAAATCCTTTCGCTGACTCCTTTATTGCTTCAAGCTGCCTGACTGTATTCATCTGCTCTGGAATAGTGCAAATTAAAAGCCAAGACAAAGTTCATTTGGGGGATCAGAAATATATGACGGAAATAAAATTGCTGAATGGTACATTGCTGGCAAATCCAAATTGGCCTCCAGGAGAGAGTGAAACGGCCGACTGAGTATTATGGGATAGTGGTGGTAAATGTTCATGCACATACAGAGTTGCCAACCACCAGGTCATTACACTCATCAGACAATTCAGAACAGTTTCCTTGGAGAAAACGGGTGCTTCGGAGGATGGAATCCATGGGATTATACCCTGCTGAGACCTCTCCCCTCCCTAAACCCCGCCCTCCCCAGTCTAACTCCCAAATTTCCAGGTATTTCCCACCCCATGGCTGGCTTCTGTAAGCCCAGGATCTGGTCGCCACATCTCAAAAAGGATATCGAAGAGATAGCAAAAGTGCAGAGAAGGGCAACGAGGATGATTGAGGGACTGGAGCACCTTCCTTATGAGGAGAGGCTGCAGCGTTTGGGACTCTTTCGTTTGGAGAGGAGACGTCTGAGGGGGGATATGATTGAAGTCTCTAAAATTATGCATGGGGTAGAAAATGTGGACAGAGAGAAATTTTTCTCTCTTTCTCACAATACTAGAACCAGGGGGCATTCATTGAAAGTGCTGGGGGGGGGAGGTAGTACAAATAAAAGTAAACACTTCTTCACTCAACGATGCTGATTGGTGTTTGGAATATGCTGCCACAGGAGGTAGTGATGACCACTAACCTGGATAGCTTTCAAAGAAGCAGACAGATTTATGTGGAGGAGAAGTCGATTTGTAACTACCAATCTTGATCCTCTGCTGATCTGAGATTTGCAAATGCCTTAGCAGACTGGGTACTCGGAAGCTGTGGCAGCAGCAGAAGGCCCTTGCTTTCACATCCTGCAGGTGCGAACTCCCAAAGGCACCTGGTGAGCCACTGCAGAAGTAGCAGAGAGCTGGACTCACACAGCGTAATACCCATTGAGCCCAGAGTGGGGCGCTGCGCCCGGGGCATCACCTTGTGGGGGGCATCAAAGTACTGGAGTTTCGTTTTTTGGAGTATTTTAGTGGTTTTCCACTGGTGGCCTGCAGGGGGCGCAGTTTTTAGACTAGCGGCACCAAATGTTCAGCGTATCATCGGGAGACTGTCCTTGTGCACCACCCCCCAAGGATTTGGAGTGTGGTTTGGTTCAGGGAGTCCAAAGTTATGGACTCCCAAAGGGAGAGCACCCTATCCCCCATTGTTTTCAATGGGAGCTAATAAGAAGATGGGGGCTGCAGTTTTTGAGGAATCCATAACTTTGGCCCCCCTGAACCAAACTGCACCAAGCTTGTGGGGTATCATTAGGGGCAGTCTCCACCAGATGAGACCCTGGAAGTTTTGAGACCTGTGCCTTCCGAAATGTGCCCCCCACAGCCTGCCGCCCCCATGGACACCAATGCAGAAACTTCAATGCAGAACCAATTTTCTTGGGTAAATTTCTAGATATATTTCCTGAAGGGGGTGCATTTTTTGGATGTGTATCGGCACCAAAATTTCGAGGTATCATCTCTGGAAGTGATGGCACCCCAGAGATTTGGGTACGAGATTTGGTTCAGGGGAGCCGTATGGACCATCAAAACTGTAGCCCCCATCTCCTATTAGCTCCCATTGGAAACAATGGGGGATAGGGGCACCCCCTTTGGGAGTCCATAACTTTGGACTCCTTGAACCAAACCTCACCAAACTTGGGGAGTAGCATAAGGACAGTCTCCTGATGATATGCTAAATTTCTGGTGCTGATATGTCTAAAAATGCACCCCCTGAAGGCACCAATGTCCTGGTGCAAAATATTTTTTGGTCATGGTGGAGTGGCCGCCCATGGGGGGGTGCGGGGCATCCAACTCAGGTTTTGCCCAGGGCTACAGTTTGCCCAGGGCTGCCTCGTTACGCCCCTGGCTGGACTAGATGGACTCTGGTCTGATCCAGCTGGCTTGTCCTTATGTTCTTATGTTCTTATGCACACATTCACCAGGATCAAACTACATCCACCTCCTAACCCAGAGCCTGCCAGAAACCCGTGGAGGGAGCCAAGCCCTGACAAATAACAACTCAAGCAATTCGGACAAACAAGATTTGGATAAAGTGTCTCTAGAAGGCAAAGGATAAACACCAAATAGAGACATGGACTGAAAGTAGAGACCGTGCCCGGTAAAGAGGGATGGATGGAGCATGTGTAGAAATGTGGTGAGCATTAACGTCTGCTGGTAATTCTGAAAAGGCTCAGGGGTCCAGAAAGAAATGGCAGGAAAACAGTGGCCAACGTCAGAGCTTTCCTAAGTGTTGGCCTCGCAAGCATAATTTACTGGTAAAAGGAAATGTTCATACCACAAACTTAAATGTCAAAGGGAAAACACATGACTCAAACGTCTCGAGCCTTTCCCACTAGTCCTCTTGCCATCTCCAAAATTGCTGGGGAACGTCAACATTTGCCAAGTTCTGACATTTGCCATAATATAAAGATTTTAGTGCAAATGTTAACATTTAGAAGCCAGGGTGGTGTACCAGTAATGGGGGGAAGCGGCCCTTTATGCATGAACTGCTTACCTTGCGGCTGTTTGCTTCACAGTGGGGGTTTCCCTCATTTCCCCCCTTTTTTTTACACAGGGATTCTCCGGTTGTGAAGTGTCCCTGCATGAGCAAATCCACCATTTTACCTGCCCTCTGCTCCCTTATTCTCTCTGTGCAACCACCATCCGGGGAGGATGCCCGCTGCCTTATTTGTTTTGGTGCCATATGTGGTCTAGGGTTAATTTGCTAACCATATAAGTTTTATGTCAATTTCAGCATCACTTTCAAACAAACAGCCCTCTAGATCCTTCTGAAAGCGGTTCAAATTCAAATTCAAAGACCTTTATTAGGCATCAAGAGAAAATACAGATAAAACTGTGCAGTAGTATGATCCAGAGTTTAACGGAGTAAAACAACTGCTCGTAGTTCATACAGTACAAACTTCAAGAAAATAAGGCCCTTTCCCCACTCACCTATGTCCGAGGGTTGCTGCGTGCAATTCCCGGCGCGCGCCCCGGCTTCCCCACAACCCTGCGCTCTGCATCAAAAGGCGCCATTTCAAAAGGCGCCAGGAATTACGCGCGCCGAGGGGGCGGGAGAGAGGCAGCGTTGGGGCGGCTGCGTTCTCGCCGCCCTTGAAGTGGGGAGTGCAGCTGTACCCCGCGCTACTTGAGGAGAGTAGCGCGGGGCTTAAGGTAAGTGGGGAAAGGGCCAAAGTGAATTAAAGGAGAACCAGAAACGTATTTCACAATATCGAGCAGGAACTTGGCCACCATTTTCAACTGCCTGGGATCCTCATTGTTCAAGAGGCGGTTCAGTTTGGAATATGGAGGGCACAAGTATGTCGGTGTTGAAAAAAACAAACTAGGTCTGAGATCTATGAATTTTGGGCAGACTAATAGAACACGCTCCTTCTGAAGTGGTAGCTGAAAGAGAGGGAGAAAATGTTGCTATGAGGGCAGGGGAAGGTGGGAAGAAATGAGAAAAACTGAAGGAAGCAGAAGGACAGGAATTGAGAATAAAACTGCAAAGATTGTCATGCCCTTATATAAAGGCGTGGTGCGACCGCACTTGGAGTCCTGTGTCCAGTTCTGGTCGCCGCATCTCAAAAAGGATATTGAGGAGATAGAAAAAGTGCAGAGAAGGGCAACAAGGATGATTGAGGGACTGGAGCACCTTCCCTATGAGGAGAGGCTGCAGCGTTTGGGACTCTTTAGTTTGGAGAGGAGGCGGCTGAGGGGGGATATGATTGAAGTCTCTAAAATTATGCATGGGGTAGAAAATGTTGACAGAGAGAAATTTTTCTCTCTTTCTCACAATACTAGAACCAGGGGGCATCCATTGAAAATGCTGGGGGGGGAGAATTAGGACTAATAAAAGGAAACACTTTCTTCCGCGCTGATAGCCCGGTTGGTGTTTGGAATATGCACCTGCCACAGGGAAGTGGGTGATGGCCACTAACCTGGATAGCTTTAAAAGGGGCTTGGACAGATTTATGGAGGAGAAGTCGATTTATGGCTACCAATCTTGATCCTCTTTGATCTGAGATTGCAAATGCCTTAACAGTCCAGGTGCTCGGGAGCAACAGCCGCAGAAGGCCATTGCTCTCACATCCTGCATGTGAGCTCCCAAAGGCACCTGGTGGGCCACTGCGAGTAGCAGAGAGCTGGACTAGATGGACTCTGGTCTGATCCAGCTGGCTTGTTCTTATGTTCTTAATGCTCGCTGATTCCCTTCGCTCTCCCTGTGAAGGGAGAGGAAAATTCGCACTTCCAAACCTTTCAGAAACAGCAGGGATTTTCTGATATGAGAGCAATGATTTCCGCAGTGGACGAAACGTGTGAGTAATTGAGAATCCAACCTGAAGGGAAGGTCTTCTCAGTGTGAAGGGAGGGGCCAACGGTCATGCCACTTAGATTAAAGTTCGTTTTGGCCATTCAGCCTAAACCACCTTACAAGATTGTCGTGAGAATGAAATAGAGGAGAGAGGATCCGTGTATGCTGGTCTGAGCTCCTTGGAAGCAGAGCAGGAAAAAAAATAAGACCGGTGGCTTGTAGCAAACTCAGGAGCTTTTTAGCAACATCTGAAATTCGTCGATGTGAATGTTGATTGCAGATTTTTAACTACATATTCCTTGTATATAAGGGACAAAATTCATCTGGAATTTTAACACATTTTGAACGTTCGTTGTAACATATCCCAGGATGCAAACAGATGCGATGTAAGCCCCTTTTACTTCACAGAAATCAAGCTTGTCTGTTAATTTGTTTGGGGAAGAAGCAGTGGGACAGTGGGTGTATGTGTACCAAACCATTCCCCTATTTAAATGCCCCCCCCCCACACCATCATAATTATTGCTGCTGGAGAAAAAGGGCAGCTGCTTGCCATCTGTTTTGTCCTGTCGGGCTGCCAAGAGAATCGCCCTGGAGATATTGGCAGATATGCGGCACGCTTCATCCATAACAGAATCAAGACGTTTTTATGGTTTTCTGTCAGTGATCTTTCTCACAGTGTCTCGACTGTGGCAGTCCTAATCTCCCGGCCACGGTATGAACGCTGCGGATGTCTCAATGAAGTGTAAAACATGGTGTGTTGGGAGGAATAGCAGCTCCATGGTTTTTATGTGCTACAGATCCGCATCAACCTATTTGGATGCTGAAATCATCTGAGGAAGCCGCCTCGTTGAGGGAACTTGCGGGACCACAACAAAAACCTTCTTGGCAACTGACCCAGACTCTGGAACCCTCTCCTCCGGGAACTGCATCTGGTACTTCGTGGTGGAAAGTGCATCAAGCCACAACCGGCTTACGGGGACTCTGGAGGAGTCTCAAGGCAAGAGGTGGTCAGAGGTGGATTGTCATGGCCTGCCTCCAGAGGTGGGATCCAGCAGGTTCTCACAGGTTCCCGAGAGTAGGTTACTCATTATTTGTGTGTGCCGAGAGGGGGTTACTAATGGGTGATTTTGCCGATGATTTTTTGCCTTGGATTCGCCCCTCCTCTCAGCGGCAGTAGAACTTGAAGCAGTCTAGCAGGAGGTGCACCGGTGTGTGTGGCAGCCTGCGCCTGCGTGCATTCGTTTCCCACCCAAGGACCGGTGCAGCGGCTGCGTCCTTGCCACAGCCCCGCCCAGGAATTCCCCGCCCCTGTCGTGCCCCGCCCAGCCCCATTGGCACTACTCCACAGTTTGAATCCCACCACCACGGGAACCTGTTACTAAAATTTTTGGATCCCACCACTGCCTGCCTCTGCACAGTGACCCTGGACTTCCTTGGGGGACTCCTATCCAAGTACCAACACTGCTCAGCTTCTGAGATCTGACTAGATCAGGCTAGCCTGGACCACCCAGGCCAGGGCAACGGCAAAGGGCTTTGGGGGTGGGAAGTGCCAGCAAGTTGCAACTGACTCACTGTGACAGCTGACGGGATTTTCAAGAAGAACTGTTCACAGGTGGCTTGCCAGAACCGTCATTTGTGCACCAGTCCTGGACTTCCTTGATGGTTTCCCATCCAAGTACTGGCCAGGGCCAACCCAAGTTAGCTTCTGAGATCTGTGTAGGTTCTTAAGCCAGAGGATTTTAATGCTGCTGTGATTTGGATTTGCTTTGGATATATTATAGTACAGTGATGGCGAACCTATGGCACGGGTGCCAGAGGTGGCACTCGGAGCCCTCTCTGTGGGCACGCGCACACAGAGTTTGTCATGTGCAGGTGGAAAATCACCAACCAACCCCCCACACTCACACATCTAGACTGACCTGGGCCACTGAGCACCACGTGCGCGTATCGCGGTGAGCAGGGAGGACTCGACTGGCGGGCCTGGTGCCTGTGCTCCGAGTGGCTGCTGCCCCGGGGGGGGGGGGGGGCGCAGAGGGGGCAGAGATGCTAGAGAGGCACAGAGGGGTGCGCGCGGGACTTGCTGGAGGCTTGAGCAGGCTGGCCCCTGCTCGAGCGGGTGGGGCGGAGGAAGAGGGAGCCAACCGTTTTTTTTTCTAAACTAAAACCTCAGCATTCAGGTTAAATTGCCGGGTTGGCACTTTGCGATAAATAAGTGAGGTTTGGGCTGCGATTTGGGCACTCGGTCTCAAAAAGGTTCGCCATCACTGTTATAGTAGTACATGCTCTTTTTTTTTTAAAGGACCCTTGTGGTGCAGAGTGCTAAGCTGCAGTACTGCAGGATAAAGCTCTGCTCATAACCTGAATTTGATCCTGAGGGAAGTCAATCGCAGGGAGCTAGCTCAAGGTTGGCTCAGCCTTCCATCCTTCCGTAGCCGGTAAAATGAGTACCCAGTTTGCTGAGGGTATAGATGACTGGGGAAAGCAATGGCAAACCAACTTGTAATCATAGGCTGCCTAGCAAACATCAAGATGTGATGTCACCCCATGGGATAGTAAGGAGTTGGTGCTTGCGCAGGTGGCTACAATTACTTTTTCATATGGCTTTATTGTAATCTACAGAGAGCACTCAGTCACTGGAAAGGGGGCCAAGAAGGTCTCTAAATAAACAAAACAGCAAGTGTGAAATTGGGGTTAAGTCATCAGGTTGGGACCCTGGGAGTTCCAGGATCTAATCCCCACTCAGGGCCAAACAGGGAAAATAGTAGCGATGTTCACATGTTACCATATGTGCATTCACAGATGAAACCAGGTACCAGTAGCTGGATAAATGTGCAATTTCAATCGCATGTTGAGCTGTATACACATCAAACATAATGTGGGAATTGCATATTTTTAACAATTCAAGTGTATACTGTATGTGGATTATAGGCAGGGGTGCGATTCAAATAATTCAACAACCGGTTCCGGTGGTGGGATTTAAATAATTTAACAACTGGTTGTTTACAAGCACTGTTTTAACAACCGGTTCTGCTGAATTGGTGCGAACCTGATGAATCCCACCACTGATTATAGGTGTGTTCACTGTAACTTGTGAACAGGGCTCTCTGGGGTCATTTCAGACTGGAAAAATGAAAAAGGAGAAACTTAACACACACCGTATGCTTCAATCCCAGTTAGAACTGGGCCTCTGCATGTTTGATAATAGCATTTTTAAAAGCTCAGAGATCCAATGGCAGTACTTCCAGTATCTTGCCTGGTTTAGCTGTCAACCATCAAACTCTCTGGATAACCCTATTTTTCTATTTCTCTATGTGGAATTGCATATGCCATTCTAGAAGGTTCTGGAAGAAGGGGTATGGTAGACATTGGATAGATAATACAAATAAAAGTTTTGGAAAACAACAATAACGCAAAACCGCAGTAATCACCAAGTTCTGATGCATATCTGAACATTCCCAACAAAATGTGTTCTTGTGTTCTAAAATATGTTCTTATGTCCTATATTCAATTCAATTCAAAGACCTTTATTAGGCATAAAAACCATCGTGCCGAAAATTCAAATTTATAGTAGGAGTATGTTCTATGTAAACCAAGCAGTTTTTTCCTTTCCCTTTTGCATCTGGAAAGCAAATCTTTAACTGATGAAAGCTCACCCAGAAAGCTAGTTATGATGCCAGAATGAATCCTGTGGTTCACAGTCAGAGGTGGGATCCAGCAGGTTCTCACAGGTTCCTGAGAGTAGGTTACTAATTATTTGCGTGTGCCGAGAGGGGGTTACTAATGGGTGATTTTGCCACGTGATTTTTGCCTTAGTTACGCCCTTCCTCTCAGCAGTAGCACGCAGAACTTGAAGCAGTCTACGCCTGCGTGCATTTGTTTCCCGCCCAAGGACCGGCACAGTGGCTGCGTCCTTCCCATAGCCCCGCCCAGGAATGCCCTACCCCCGGAATGCCCGGCCACGCCCCCATTGTGCCCCGCCCAGCCCCATTGGCGTTACGCCACAGTTTGAATCCCACCACTATGGGAACCTGTTACTAAAATTTTTGGATCCCACCACTGTTCACAGTTGCCGTCTGAAGGTAGAACCTTCTCGTGGATCCTCTCCCAATAATCATACCACACCTTGGCTGGGATAAATCAATTGGCCATAACCATTTATTATACAAAAGACAGAAGCGTGAGGCAAAGCATGGGTCTTGATCTGATCGTCATGGCGAAGCTCCCGCGGGCGGATGCCTCGTACTGGAGCTCCGCTCCGCTGAAAGGCTTTGCCGGGCGGATATGGCAGAAGGTGATTTATTGGCCCTGTCCGGCAGGGCGGACGAATTAATGCCGTCGGCCATACAAATTAGGGGGAAGAGATCGCACCCTAGCTCCCTTTCCCTGGCCCTTCCGATCAATACCCATGCGCCAACAGCCGAGGGCTATGACAAAAGAACATGCATTAACAACTTGTAAAATTAGGGAGAGGTGGGCGGGCAAATCGTCGGCCGGCCAAAGCACATGGCCGACACAAAGGAGAACTTGGTCATTTAAAGACTCGGATCTGCCCTCCTCCAGTGACGTCTGCCCTGCTGATTATAGGCCAGGGCTCGGCCTCCACCCTCGCCTGGCCTGGGCAATTGCAGCCCATCTGCTCCACTAACCCATCCCGAGCGGCAATCACAGCCCGTGGTGATTCACAGCTGTCTTTTTCCGAAGCAGCAGTGGCAGTATGAGAATGCCCCATGATGCACTGCTGCATTTTTTCCAAGGCCTATGACAGTGGTGGCGAACTTTTGGCGCTCCAGATGTTATGGACTACAATTCCCATCAGCCCCTGCCACCATGGGCCTATGACTTGTGATTCTCTGCAACGCCAAGGGTCCTTTCTGCCCAAATAAAACATTTGGAAAACAGTTTTAATCCCCCCCTTTAATTCTCCCCCTTTTACCATCTCCAAACTCAATAAAATAATGAACAAGAAATGGTGAAAATAAACAGGAAAGGGGGAATGGAGTGAGCTTAGAAAATGGCACTCAGGAGAAAGTCCAGGGATTGAACAGAGTCTTAAAGAAACCACACAGGCAACTGAAGACATTTTCAAAATGTCTCAACCAAAGAATTATTTTTAAAAAGACATTCATTTAAAACATTTTGAGGCTGAAAATAAAACGTTTGAAGGTAAAAACAATGTAGAATGTTTTATTTCCTGCCTCAAAATGTTTCAAAAGGTTTGTGAGGGAAGTAACTGGTGAAAAATGAACAAATGGAAACGAAACCTTGAAAAGACAGAGGTAATGCTAGTTGGGGACAGCCATTGCACACACACACACACCCTTTCAATATTATTATTATTATTATTATTATTATTATTATTATTATTATTATTATTATTATTATTGTTGTTGTTGTTGTTGTTGTTGTTGTTGTTGTTGTTGTTGCTGCTGCTGCTGCTGCTGCTGCTGCTGCTGCTGCTTCTGTTATTATTATTGTTGTTGTTGTTACTATTACTATTACTATTACTATTACTATTACTATTACTATTATCACTATTATCACTATTATTATTAATATTAATAGTAATAGTAATAGTAATTCAATTTGGTATACTACCCCATCCTCGGAAAGCTCTGGGTGGTGTACAATATCAACATAAAATACAATAACAAGTGGGGCGAGTAAATAACAACCAATAAATACCTAACATTAAGAACTCAGCCCCATAAACTCTAAAATATTAATTTAATTTAAAGATTGCTACATGAAATTGGTGTCCCACAAAACCCTTACTTAAAAATCCTCCTAACGAGGGAAGAGGGAAGGGGGGGCACGATGGGTCCCAAAGGTGTAAAGGGACCCTCACAGGAGAACAGAGGGGGGCACAATTCAGTGACACAGCGAGATGCGCCTCTCCAAAGAGGCCGTTGGAACAACTCAGTCTTACAGGCCCTGCGGAAATCGCCGAGATCCCGCAGGGCCCGGATGGCTGGAGGGAGAGTGTTCTACCAGGCCGGGGCCAGAGCCGTAAAGGCCGTGGCCCGAGTGGAGGCCAGTCGCATCATCGAGGGGCCAGGGACTTCCAGTAGATTGGGCTTTCTGCACTGAGCGCAGAACCCGAGTAGGGACATCGCGGAGTTATCTTGTTGGGTTCTGAAGGTACAAAGGTCCCAGGCCGTGTAAGGCCTTGAAGGTCAACACCCACACCTTGAAGATGATTCGGAATTCAACTGGAAGCCAATGCAGGCGGCGCAGCACAGGCTGAATGTGATCTCAAAAGGCACCCCCTGTAAGCAGGCGAGCCGCCGCATGTTGGACCAGTTTTAACTTCCGGATCAGACGCAAGGGAAGGCCTGCGTAAAGCGAGTTACCGACTCTTGTTGACTCCAGTAAAAGTCTTGGGGTCATTCTGAATCCAGCTTTATTACTGGAGAAGCAAGTCAATGCATCTGTCAAAATGCTTTCTTCCAATTCAACACAGCCCATAAGATGGCAACGTACTTTGATATACCTGACCTGGCCACCTGGATCCAAGCCACAGAAACACTGAGACTAGATTATTGTAGTTTAATGTACATTGGTCTCTCTTCAAACGCAACTCAGAAATGCTAATTGACTCAGAACACCGCGGCTTGACTATTAGCAGGAACTAGATGAAGTGTGCATATTCCTGTCATTCTGCAGATGCCCCATGGGTTGTCGATTTGTTAACAAACTCTGGCCTAACCTCTTTATTTTTGTCACTTTTGTATTTTCTTCCTTTTTTTAGGTTAAATCTTTTAACCATTGAATGCACGCAGCTACAGAGAATCGCAGCTAGGAAACATTGAAGCAATGAAGCATCGATTCTACAAATAACAACAACCAAAAAAGGTGGGGGAGACACATCACAGTGGCCATGAATCATTTCAAGGGGGTGAAGTGGGGCGGATGACGAGGCAGAGCGGCGAAGCAAACGGAAGCGAACTGACGAGCGAGCGAGCGAGCTGACGAGCGAGCGAGCGAGCGAACGAACGAAGCGAGCGAGCAGTATGACGAACGAACGAACAAGCTGTTCGGGAACAATTCACTACAAATTTAATTCTCTCATTGATACAGTTACTAATAAAGGAATTCTAGCGAGATCAGTTAGCTCTAGAAAGTAGTGGGGAACTGAAGGCCAAGACACTGGTGTGATCCAGAATTGCGATGAAAACAATCAAATCAGAATATGGACACCAACGTTCATGATTGGCTTTTAAGTTCTGCTTATCAAAGAGATGGGCTGGGGAAAAAACTCTACCTATTATTCCTCACTGAGAGCTCCTGGCAATTGGCATCGATGTGCTAAATGAAGTATTTTCCTCCCATGTTTCTGTAGCCTGCTAAGTCTAACAACAACCCTCAGTGGCTTATATCCGATCCCTTCCCCAATTTTGGCCAAAAGGAGATTTCATCCTTCACTGAGCAGACAGGAAGGGTGCAATCCCCAATTGGTAAAACGGAACACAACCAAATTTGGGGAAAACAAATGGGTAGGGTTGGCCACCTTCAGATGGCATCTGGGGATCTCCCACTATTACAATTGATCTCTCAATAATCAAGATCAGTCCCCGTCCCTAAAGAGAATAGCTGATTTGGAGGGTAGTATATTTATTTATTTATTTATTTATTTATTTATTTATTTATTTATTTATTTATTATTCCATTTATACACCGCCCTCCCCCAGAGGGCTCAGGGCGGTTCACAACAATAACAACAACAATTAAATATAAAATACCGTACGAAGTACTGGTCCTCGAGTTAAAATACAGCGCTCAAATTATCGTAACCATATTAAATACATTTTAAAATACAGATGGCGTCCGGCTACTAAACTCCTCTAAGAGGGGGACAGCGGGCCTTAGTTGTTAGTGGGCACATATATCAGCAGCTGGCCTCCCCAAAAGCCCGGCGGAATAGCTATCTATGATATCATACCATACTGAAGTCCCCCGCCCACCATCCCCCGACTCCCACCCCCTAAGGTCTCTAGGGAATGCCCAACCCAGGTGAAGACGTTTTTATTTCAAACAACTTTTAACATCTAGATTTTAATAAGCAGCAATTTAGGTTTTATGGGCGCATTTTATTGTAGGCGTGACTTTTTTTAATGGCAGGGTGTGATTTTATTGTTTTTCATTGAACTGGATTGGGTTTGATTGTTATCGTTTTTATGGTTGCTATTATATTTTATTGTATTGTGTAAGCCTTCTTGAATTTGACTATAGAAAGGCAGGGAGTAAATACTTTCAACAAAAGAACAAATGATAAAATAAACAATAAAATAAACTCAGAGCTGGCAGCCCCGCCCTCTGCGCTGGTGTCTGAGGTTAGCTTCCTTGGGCCCATTCAAAGGCCCACACAGACTGGAAGAGTTGACCATTAGCCAGGTGACTCTAGGGCCGTGGTGGCGAACCTTTGGCACTCCAGATGTTATGGACTACAATTCCCATCAGTCCCTGCCAGCATGGCCAATTGGCCATGCTGGCAGGGGCTGGTGGGAATTGATGTCCATAACATCTGGAGTGCCAAAGGTTCGCCACCACTGCTCTAGAACTGCGCTTGACTACTTTTGTATCGCCAACCTACCGCCATGGACAGACAATTGAACATCGTCTAGGGGGGCAGCTGCCCTCTCTTGCCTGCCCGCCCACCTGTCTACTCTCTCCTGGCAGCGGCTGCTTCACTTTCCTTCCCGGCCTTTTTGTTTTACCACCTGCCAGCTGTCTGGGAGTGCCAGTAAGGTGCACTTCCTGCCCTCAGCCACCGCCCCCTGTTGCCAATCAGCTGATTGACGGGAAGACTGACAGGCAGCAGGGAAGGACTAATGTGGCACTGCAGTGACGTTGTCGGAGATATGATGACATCATTTCCAGTGCACACTGGAAGTGACGTTGCTACATTGCTGGCAAAGTTGATGCTGGTAAGTCCAGTGGTGGGATCCAAAAATTTTAGTAACAGGTTCCCATGGTGGTGGGATTCAAACTGTGGCGTAGCGCCAATGGGGCTGGGCGGGGCACGACGGAGAGGGCGATGGCCAGCCGGACGTTATTCCGAGGCGGGAGACATTCCTGGGCGGGGCTGTGGCAAGGGCGCTTGGCAGCTGTGCCGGTCCTTAGTGAGGAAGCGAGTGCAGGCGGGCACCTGCTGCTACGCGATTTGCACCTCCTGCTAGACTGCTGCAAGTTTTGCGCGCTACTGCTGAGAGGAGGGGCGTAACTAAGGCAAAAATCACGTGGCAAAATCACCCATTAGTAACCCCCTCTCGGCACACACAAATAATCAGTAACCTCCTCTCAGGAACCTGTGAGAACCTGCTGGATCCCACCTCTGGGTAAATCCCCTGCCTCCCAAAGTGGGGGGACCTGGCTGACAACTCCCTTAGGGGCCTGCCCAGAGATCTCCTGAATCACAACCCATTTCTAGTCAACAAAGAGCTTAGAGAAAATGGCCGCTTTGGAGGGAGGGTTGCCAGTTCTGCCATGGCCACCAGTGGTGGAGGGTGGGAGGGGGGGGTCCGGATCCGGATTACGAAACACTTAAAGATTTGGGGGTGGAGCCTGGGGACCTCATTGGGGGACACTGCCGTAGAGGCCAACCTCTAAAGAACCCAGTTTCTCCAGGGAAGTGGTGTCCATTGTCTGAAGATGAGGTGCAGTTCCAGAGGATTCCCAGGGCCCACCTAGAGACTGGAATCCCTATTTGGAGGGTGTAGACCCTGTGGGATCGTACTCCACTGAGGTTCCGCCCTGCCTAAACCACACCCTCCCCAGGCTCCACCCCCAAACATTCATGTAGTTTCCAACCCAGTGTTTCCCAACCTTTTCGAGGTCAGGGTACCCTTGACCTCACTCTTCATATCTCACGATACCCCTGCTGCCACCCTCCACCTTCCCCTCCCATTGCCCCTGCTTGCCACACCCCCCACCTTCCCCCTCCCAGGGTGAAGGGTAGCACTGGGGATGGGGGTGGCTGTTGACCTTGTAGCTGGCCCTGCCCCATGGGCCAGCTCCATGTCCTTGCTGGCGCCGGTGGGAGACACCACAAAAATGAGCGGGGGGGCAGTAGTGTTGCCGCGGTACCCCTGGGACATGCTCACGGCACCCCAGGGTACCAGGGAACCCTGGTTGAGAATGGCTGTTCCAACCTGTTGGCAACCCTACATTATAGGAGCCTATTGCCCTCCTCCCACACACGTGAACTTGGTACAGATGCAAACTCCAACACCCAGAAGTTGCTTGGAGCTTTGTGGGATTCCAGCCCACTTCCCCCCACCCTTCAACTTTCAGCTCCATAATAGTGAGTTGTTTCCTGCCCTTCGCATACATCATGTGGAATTTGCACACACACACACACACACACACACCTCATTTTCTTTTCTTGTACCACATGCATTTTTAAAAACTATCTTGGAAGCTCCGGGGTCGCTTTCTCCCTTCACCAGTCAATGCAGTCCTGGCTCTCCTTTGTGATAGATTAACTAGATCCATCTGTGGAATTGCTTGAGCGCAAGTTTTCAGGCTGCGGGGCTGTTAAATTCCACGGGGGAAATTGGAAAGGTGGTGAGGAGGAAGCAGCCCGAATACATGTGTGGAGTGTTTAGGAGGAAACTGCTCGCTCTCGCAAATCCAAATGTTGTTTACGTAAACTGTTCTGGGGGGCTCAACCGCTGGAATTTAACTAAGCCCCAGTTCCCCTTCGAACCCCACACTTCCAGCTGGAGGGGCTACATCTCATTCATGATTGTGGAGTGGCTACTATGGAACATGGACCGTTAAGGAGAATATAGGTGTCCCTATGTGCACCTCAAAGGCAGGGTTGCTGACCTCCAGACAGAGGTAGGGTTACCAGGTCTCCCCTGGGCACTGTTGTGGGATGCGGTGAGTTTGGTTGTCAGATCCAGGTTGAAAAACCCCTGAAGATTTGGGATCCAAAATTTTTAGTAACAGGTTCCCATGCGGGTGGGATTCAAACTGTGGCATAGCACGAATGGGGCTGGACGAAGCATTCCGGGGGCGGGGCCAGACATTCCGAAGGCAGGGCATTCCTGGGCGGGGCTGTGGCAAGGATGTAGCCACTGCGCCAGTCCTCGGGCGGGAAACGAATGCACGCTGGTGCACCTCCTGCTAGACTGCTTCAAGTTCTGCGCGCTACTGCTGAGAGGAGGGGCGTAACTAAGGCTAAAATCACGCGGCAAAATCACCAATGAGTAACCCCCTCTCAGCACACACAAATAATTAGTAACCTGCTCTCAGGAACCTGTGAGAACCTGCTGGATCCCACCTCTGTTTGGGAGGGGAGCCCGGGGAGGCAGGGACCTCTGTGAGAAACATTGTTTTCGAGTCTGCCCTCCAAAGCATCCTTTTTCTCCAGGAGATCTGATCTCTGCTGTCAGAGATGAGCTATAATTCCAGGGGATCCCCAGGTCCCACCTGGAGGCTCGCGCAGGGGCAGAGCAAGGGGGACCTGCGCCCATGGCATGCATGTGCCCTACGCCCCTGCCACGGCCACCATGCCTGGGAATGCCATGCCACACCCTTGATGGGGCACGCCCCCAGTGCGTTGCGCGCGCCCCCGCTCACTTGGCGCTACGCCACTGGGCTGATATTTCTAGGGGCGATTCCGCACACGAGTAAAATAGGTTCAACCCAGTTCCCTGAGAAGGGTACTAACCTAGGTCAAAGCCACTGTTTTTCCCCACTGCAACCAGCTTGATCCCAGCTCGGAGGGCAGGATCATCCTGTGCTTCTTTGCTGCTCCGTTCCAATTGGCTACTGTTCTACGGCCAGGTTCCGTCTATCCCCACACACGTTATCAAAAAAACTGCCGCAGGAATGGAGGGACGAAGGTGGCGTTTTTTGATTGGCCAGCTGTACGCATGCCCGAAACACTCCGCTGAGATTGGCTGAATGGGGGACTCCTGGCACCAGAGATTCTGCACTTTACTGGAATCGAGCTGAGTTCGAGCGTGGTTCCCTGAAAAAGTAGTAGTTCCCAACTGGAGTTGGAAATTTGACCGTTACATGGGGAGAAGCTGGTACAAAACTACGTCGATCCCAGTGGTTGAGGGGAGCACTTAGGTCGAACGCAGCTCGAACTTAGGTCGATAACGCAAGTGCGGAATTGACCTAGGAGATCTGGAGATCTCCAGGAATTACCATTCATCCCCAGTCTACAGAAGTCAGTTCCGCTCAAGAAAATTGCTGCCTTGGAGGCCTACTCTCTGGCATTCTTCCCAGCTGAGATTTCTTCATTCCCCAACCTCTACCTTCCCCACAGGCCATCTCCAAATCTCCAGGTATTTCCCAAACTAGAAGAAGAAGAAGAGAAGAAGAGTTTGGATTTATATCCCCCCTTTCTCTCCTGCAGGAGACTCAAAGGAGCTTACAATCTCCTTGCCCTTCCCCCCCTCACAACAAACACCCTGTGAGGTAGGTGGGGCTGAGAGAGCTCCGAGAAGCTGTGACTAGCCCAAGGTCACCCAGCTGGCCTGTGTAGGAGTGCACAAGCTAATCTGAATCCCCCAGATAAGCCTCCACAGCTCAGGCGGCAGAGCTGGGAATCAAACCCGGTTCCTCCAGATTAGATACACGAGCTCTTAACCTCCTACACCACTGCTGCTCCTAGAGTTAGAAACTCTACTCAAAGAAGATGGCGTGCTATTTAAGCTTCTAACTTTTAAGTTTTTAATGAATTAAGCTGCAATTTTGTATTTTGAAATGTTTTGTTGATTTGTTGTTTTAAAGTGCAGCCATTTTGTGAGCAGCATCGATCCCTTCGGGGGTGAGGCAGCTTATAAATTTCATTCATTCATTCATTCATTCATTCATTCATTCATAAACAAACAAACAAACAAACAAATAAATAAATAATTTTAAAAACAAACCAATGCTGCTAAAAGATATACGTAACCGTCGCCATTTGGGGCATTCTTTCCTTGATCCTTACTTTATGGCTTCACACACTTTGTAGATAACTAGGCTTCCCCTGGTCCTCTGGTCTCATGAGAGAAAGAATTGCATCCGTTATCTCATGGGGCAGGAAGCCAGGTGGCTCTCTCTTACTATCTGCCCCTGACCTTGGGGTGCCTCAGCTGCAGGGACTGTTTTTCTGTCTTCCATGACTTCTTGGGAAAACGGAAGGGGGGATTTACAACAGGGAATAAAGCAGATGGCAAAGGGTTTCTGGTGTGTGACTCATGGGAAGCCGTGGCAGCCATTTGGTGACTTTCTCCCACCTCCTGCAGTGGCCATTTTGCAGCAGCCATTTTGTGGTCGTGTCCACCATGGTGTGTCAGAATTCCAAAAGTGCCTCCAGGCTCAAAAAGATTGAGGCGCGCTGAGGTGATAGATATGCATCATGGGAAAATTGCATAATGATTTTGTTTTTCTTGGGAAGCCATGATTGTGTGAATCAAGACTGATTTTGCTTGAGCCTGCATTTCTGTTGGGGGGGGGGGATACCCTCATCCAGGGCCCCCTTCCCGAGATCCTCAGCTGCAACGTTTTGGCCCTAAAGCTTCCAGAAGTTAAGTACGCTCTGCAATTTAATCAGCGACTCCACCATAACCCTCTAATATCTGTAATAACTTATTCAATCCATAAAAAGGGCTTTGGGGGTTTTATTGGCCAGATGCAAACTTTTGCGAGAGAAAGCCGGATATAAGCATATCTAACAGAAGGCTAAGAAGAGCCAGAGCTGAGCGAAAGCGTGTAATGTTGAATTAATGTTTACAGTGTTATCTATCCAAGCTCCCCCTGTTTTTTAACAATAAAAATACATTAAATCCCACCCTCTGCATTGCCAGGGGCCTGCAGGCTATTAGTTTCCACTTTCTGATAAGGCTCAGTGGTTGAACACATGATTTAGTGCTTAGTATATCTAGAGCGTTTGTATCCGATCCTTCCTCTGACGCCCTTAGAGTTCCCTTTCCCCTTTTATCCTCACCAACCCTATAAGACCGGTTAGGCTGTGTGAGAGAGTGATTGCCCAAGGTCATGCAGAGATAGGCTGCCAACTCTGGCTTGAGAAATTCCTGGAGATTTGCAGATGAAGCCGGGGGAGAATGGGGTTTTGGCAGAAGCGAGAGATCAGCCATCACCCCCGCCCCCCCGCCGCCAGAAGCAACGATGTTCTCCAAGGGAATTGATTCCTGGCATCTGGACACCAGATGTCATTCCAGAACAACTCCAGCCCCTAGATGGGGATTGGCAACCTTACCTAGAGAACTTCATGGCAGGATAGGAATTTGAACCCAGGTCTTCTATGTCCCAATCTGACACTGTATCCATATCACAACACTGGATTTGTGCCTAACCTGAGTCAGTACTGTCTGCTCCGACTGGGAGCAAATTTCTGGGACCGATTAGGTATGGACCGCTTTTCACAACGCTCTTTTTCACTGGGAGCAGCAGTGGCGTAGTGGTTAAGAGCAGGTGCACTCTAATCTGGAGAACCGGGTTTGATTCCCTGCTCTGCCACTTGAGCTGTCGAGGCTTATCTGGAGAACTAGATTAGCCTGTGCACTCCAACACACACCAGCTGGGTGACCTTGGGCTAGTCACAGTTCTTCTGAGCCCTCTCGGCCTCACCTACCTCACAGGGTGTTTGTTGTGAGGGGAAAAGGAGATTGTAAGCCCCTTTTGCATTTGGTGTACATCTGGGCAGGTTTTTTTAAAAAGTATAAAACAATTGTAACTGCAGAGAGATGTAAAATACTGAAAGGTTTTAACCATTATGGCAGCTTGATCGGAAGAAAAGCAGCTAAAACCCATCCTTTCCCTCAGTTGTGAAGCTTTGAACAATGGTGGATTTTGCACAGCATAAATATAACCTCTTTAGAATGTTATTAAAAGATCCGTTTTGGCATTTTGTATTCCCAAAGTGCGGGAGAACATAAGCGTTGCCAGTCAAAATTGATCTTTCCTCCCCCCGCCCCTCCCCCGGTGCATGGAGCTCTTGTCAGTTTCACAGTTGCGTGTTTGTGTGCAGCAGCAGATTCTCTGTGAAAACTGCCCATGGAGGTTGCCTCTCCTTGCAGCTCATCCATTTGCTATTTTACTGTAAAAAGTTGATGAATAAAGTTTGTTTAGCCTAGTGATCCCGTGCATTTGTTGTTTTTCCTTTTTTTTGTTTTGTTTTGAGGGGGATGTCTGCGAAGCTACGGTGACACAAATATGTGCACATTGCAGCTTCTTTAAACGTGTCGCTGTGGCTTTGCAGCATTTGTTTTGCCTAACGATCTCGTGCACGTGTTGTTTTGTTTTGAGGAGTATGTCTGCGAAGCTACAGTGACACAAATATGTGCATATTGCAGCTTCTTTAAACGTGTCGCTGTGGCTTTGCAGACATACTCCTCAAAACAAAACAACACGCGCACGGGATCGTTAGGCAAAACGAACTTTCTTCATCCACTTGTTACAGTGAAATAGAAAAACAGAGGAGCTGCAAGGAGAGTCCATGGGGAGTCTTCAGGGGATAACCAGCTGCAGCACACAAAACTGCAGGCGCAAGCAGCAGAAACAAAAGTAAGAGGTTTAGGCGGGAGAAATAAAGCGTTTCCTGTCTGCTTGTGTTCACTCAGCAGGCAGGACACATTTTCAATCTAGTTTGAGGAGAAAAGATCTCTACTTTTGCAATTTTTGAAAAACCTGGGTTGAGAGAGATATAATCGGCTGAACTTGTTTTGTGGGAGAGAGCTGTGTGAAGTCCTCCTCCAGAATGTTTTTTATAACATCCTAAAGATGCTATATTTGTGCTAAGGAGCAGCAGTGGCGTAGGAGGTTAAGAGCTCGTGTATCTAATCCGGAGGAACCCGGTTTGATTCCCCGCTCTGCCGCCTGAGCTGTGGAGGCTTATCTGGGGAATTCAGATTAGCCTGTACACTCCCACGCACGCCAGCTGGGTGACCTTGGGCTAGTCACAGCTCTTCTGAGCTCTCTCAGCCCCACCCACCTCACAGGGTGTTTGTTGTGAGGGGGGAAGGGCAAGGAAATTGTCAGCCCCTTTGAGTCTCCTGCAGGAGAGAAAGGGGGGGGGGATATAAATCCAAACTCTTCTTCTTCTTCTTCTAAGTAGAATCTACCACATAGAAGAAAGAAGAGTTTGGATTTATACCTGCTTTTCTCAACTGCGAGGAGCATCAAAGCAGTTTACAATTGCCTTCCCCTTCCCACAACATACATCTTATGAGGTACTGCTGAGGGAACTCAAAGAGAGCTATGACTGGTCACCTAGCTGGGTTCATGTGTAGGAGTGGGGAAATAAGCCCAGTTCTGCAGAGCAGGACCTACAGCTCATAATCACTACACCATACTGCCTCTCAATGAACATAATCAAACACTTTTTACTATTTTGAAACTTTAGTGCCATGTGTTTTAGCCCTCAGAGTTTATAAGAGGAACAGCTGACTATTTTCAGAGGAAGCCTTCCCTGCCATTGGGTTTTAAAGTCACTTTTCTGGGTGTGCCTCCAGATTCAAAGGATCAAAACACTTGCTTTCTTCAAATGAGGACAAAGCAGGCCGCTCTTAAGGAAGGAAGGAATTAACGAGGAAAGAGAGTATAATTTATTCAGAGAACAAATTAATCTGATAGTGGTGATTTCTAATTCCTGCAAATGCTTCTTTCTTTCTTTCTTTCTTTCTTTCTTTCTTTCTTTCTTTCTTTCTTTCCTTCCTTCCTTCCTTCCTTCCTTCCTTCCTTCGTGACACAAATATGTGCACATTGCAGCTTCTTTAATTGTGTCACTGTGGCTTCGCAGCGTTTGTTTTGCCTAACGATCTCGTGCACGTGTTGCTTTGTTTTGAGGAGTATGTCTGCAAAGCTACAGTGACACAAATATGTGCACATTGCAGCTTCTTTAAACGTATCGCTGTGGCTTCGCAGACATACTCCTCAAAACAAAACAACACGCGCACGGGATCGTTAGGCAAAACGAACTTTCTTCATCCACTTGTTACAGTGAAATAGAAAAACAGATGAGCTGCAAGGAGAGTCCATGGGGAGTCTTCAGGGGATAACCAGCTGCAGCACACAAAACTGCAGGCGCAAGCAGCAGAAACAAAAGAAAGAGGTTTAGGCGGGAGAAATGAAGCGTTTCCTGTCTGCTTGTGTTCACTCAGCAGGCAGGACACATTTTCAATCTAGTTGAAGGGAAAAGATCTCTACTTTTGCAATTTTTGAAAAACCTGGGTTGAGAGAGATATAATCGGCTGAACTTGTTTTGTGGGAGAGAGCTGTGCTCCTCCAAAATGTTTTTTTATAACATCCTAAAGATGCTATATTTGCGCTAAGTGGAATCTACCACATGGAAGAAAGAAGAGTTTGGATTTATACCTGCTTTTCTCTACTGTTTACAAAGCAGTTTACAATCGCCTTCTCCTTCCCACAACATACATCTTATGACAGTGATGGCGAACCTTTTCGAGACCGAGCGCCTAAATTGCAACCCAAAACCCACTTATTTATCGCAAAGTCCCAACTGAGGTTTTTGTTTAGAAAAAACGGTTGGCTCCAAGGCATGAATTACTCAGGAGTAAGCTTGGTGGCAGTCGGTGGCTTTGCTTTGAAGCAACCGTGCAACTCTTCCAACGGGTGAATCACGACCCTAGGAGGGTTTACTCAGAAGCAAGCCCCATTGCCAGCAACCAAGCTTACTTCCAGGTAAAGGATTGTGCTTTAGTTTAACAGCACTTAACAGGGTTACCTACACTGCTTCCTCAAAACTAGGTCTTAGCTTTAATGCTAATAATCGAGCCCAGCGGCCCAGACCCGCCTAGATGTGTGGGGGGCACTCTGTGTGCACGTGCCCACAGAGGGGGCTCTGAGTGCCACCTCTGGCACCCATGCCATAGGTTCGCCATCACTGTCTTATGAGGTACTGCTGAGGGAACTCAAAGAGAACTATGACTGGTCACCCAGCTGGGTTCATGTGTAGGAGTGGGGAAATAAGCCCAGTTCTGCAGAGCAGGACCTACAGCTCATAATCACTACACCATGCTGCCTCTCAATGAACATAATCAAACACTTTTTACTATTTTGAAACTTTAGTGCCATGTGTTTTAGCCCTCAGAGTTGATAAGAGGAAGAACTGACTATTTTCAGAGGAAGCCCTCCCTGCCATTGGGGTTTAAAGTCACTTTTCTGGGTGTGCCTCCAGATTCAAAGGATCAAAACACTTGCTTTCTTCAAATGAGGACAAAGCGGGCCGCTCTTAAGGAAGGAAGGAATTAACGAGGAAAGAGAGTATAATTTATTCAGAGAACAAATTAATCTGATAGGGGTGATTTCTAATTCCTGCAAATACTTCTTTCTTTCTTTCTTTCTTTCTTTCTTTCTTTCTTTCTTTCTTTCTTTCTTTCTTTCTTTCTTTCTTTCTTTCTTTCTTTCTTTCTTTCCTTCCTTCCTTCCTTCCTTCCTTCCTTCCTTCCTTCCTTCCTTCCTTCCTTCCTTTCTTCCTTCCTCCTTCCTTCCTTCCTTCCTTCCTTCCTTCCTTCCTTCCTTCCTCCTTCCTTCCTTCCTTCCTTCCTTCCTTCCTTCCTTCCTTTCTTTCCTTCCTTCCTTCTTTCTTCTTCCTTCCTTCCTTCCTTCCTTCCTTCCTTCCTTCCTTCCTTCCTTCCTTCCTTCCTTCCTTCCTTCCTTCCTTCCTTCCTTCCTTCCTTTCTTTCTTTCTTTCTTTCAGAGGTGGCCTGGAGATATTCCAGAATGTACATCTTCAGATTACAGTGCTTCTGGAGAAAATGGCTGTTTTGGAGGGTGGATTCTGTGCCATTACATCATGCTGAGGTCCCTTCTCTTCCCAAAGCTTGCCTTCCCCAAACTTCATCCCCTAAATCTCTAGGAATTTCCCATCCCAGAGTTGGCAACCCCGTGTGAACCTGATTCTATTGCCACTTAAAACTACAGAGCAGTAACTAAAATCAGCAATTCTGCTCTTCTCTTGGGGCACCAGTTTGGCTCCACCCACTGAACCACCCATGACTTCTCTTCCACCTGGCCAAATGTTCAAACCCTTATTCCTTCCCTAGACTTCAGCGCCCTCTTCAGGAACAGAGGGGAATAGCAGTGTGCAACATGAGCCCCTCTGATTGGCAGGCAGTAAGAAATCTCTGGATTGGCCAGAGCTGCTATAAATATTGAAAGGCTGGCCTTCTGCCTTCATTGGACATCAGAGCAGGGCTGTACGCTGGTTATGCTCTGGCTTTGATGGGAAGCGTGCATCTACCGGAAAATGCACGGCCTCTAATGTTTCACAGCTCAAAATAAGAACTGACTTATAACACCTCTCTTCTCAAACTAAGGGTCAATGCTTAAGTCCCTCTTCATCACACAGGAAAACTCGTTTACTCTTAAATATTTTATTTATTTATTTTATCACATTATATTTGCATGCCACCCTTCCCTCACAGAAGAAGAAGAAGAGTTTGGATTTATATTCCCCCCTTTCTCTCCTGCAGGAGACTCAAAGGGGCTGACAATCTCCTTGCCCTT
>NC_059436.1:52575927-52595681 GCF_021028975.2 Sphaerodactylus townsendi | reverse complement strand
TCCCCCCAGCATTTTCAATGGATGCCCCCTGGTTCTAGTATTGTGAGAAAGAGAGAAAAATTTCTCTCTGTCAACATTTTCTACCCCATGCATAATTTTATAATTATGATGATGACAGAGCACAAAAAGTTAGCCAGCGCTTCCAAAACACTTGCAGAACCACAATCCAGCATTGTTACCACAATTGATAGATTAGTGTTATCAATGGGGGTTTTTAGCCACGGGTTTAGATATTTATTCCTGGCTAAACTGTGTAACGGGCAGTGTAATATCACGTGTTGGACTGATTCTTCGTCAGCTGAACTGCAGGGACAAAATCTTTCATTAAAAGGCACTTTCTGTATTCTACCCTGAGTGGTAGCCGAAGGGAGAATATTGCACCTGGCCAGGGTCAGGGCTCGTCGCAATTTGGGTTCTAGAACCAAATGGAAATATTTGGCCATGGTATATGGTTTTAACGGTATACCCAAGTGCAAGGGAGAGCCGCGTTTATTAGCCTGCTGCATCAGGTGACTATACTCGAGATCGTACAGTCTCTTTTTGATAGTCAGCTTGAGCTCACTGGCATTCATTAAAGCCAACGCATCCCAAGGATAGACCCATTTCGTGGATTTTCGCCTCAACAAAGGACCACCATAGTGGTGCATAGTTGGGGATCCAGTCCCACATGATGCACAGTGCCCCCCCCCCCCCAATCTGTGTATCCTTGTATCCTAAAGCCAACGCTGCTGCTGTCTCTGCTGTGAGGTGGCTCGCTGTACTTGGTGTTGTTTTTCCCACCTTTCTAGGATGAATAATACCCAGGTTGAGAAGTGGGGCTTGATGGTGATCTGAGGGCAGGGGTGGAGCAGCTCTTCACTTACCAGAAGGGATCGTGGCAGCTTCTGTCACCAGCAGCCAGGGACGAGCTAAACTGGGATTGAACCTCGCCTGCCATGCCGGCAGCTCCACAGGGCTTGCTCAGCTTGGGCCCAGGCTGATGGGGGGGGGAGGAAGAGGAAGAAGAAGTAGTAGTGGTAGTCGTCGTCATCAGTGGCGTATCTGCCTAGGAACAAGGGGTACCCCTTGTCCCCGAGTGCCACTCTTCTGGTCATGTGGGGGGGGGTGCAAAATCAGCCCCCCACGTGACAAGGAAGTCCTGCTGTCTCATTGTTTTTCATGTGCCTCGACCCCGTCCGAGGCACGCAAAAAACGAAGAGACAGCAGGACTTCCTGCTTCCTCCAAGCGCCCTCAACCCTGCCCTGGACTCCCCCTCCCCCAGTGCTTATAAAAGAAGGTCTCTGAGGCCGGGACTGCAGTCTCTTCTGGCCAGCCTGGAGGGAAGGTCAGAAGAGACTGCAGGCTGTCGGCTGGGAGTCTAACCGGCAGGGGGAGTCTGGGGGGGAGGTGGGCACCCTAGACCTTGCCCATGTCCATGGTGACATGGATGGAGTCAAGGGCAGTGGGGGGGCAGAGCCTGGGGGCAGGGCAGGGGGGGCAGAGCCTGGGGGCATCCTGGAGACAATTTGTCTCCATTTACCCCTGGTATGCCTCTGGTAGTAGTGCTGGATTTATATCCCCCCTTTCTTTCCTGTAAGGAGACTCAAAGGGGCTAACAATCTCCTTGCCCTTCCCCCTCACAACAAACACCCTTTGAGGTGGGTGGGGCCAAGAGAGCTCTGAAGAACTGTGACTAGCCCAAGGTCACCCAGCTGGCATGTGTGGGAGTGCACAGGCTAATCTGAATTCCCCAGAAGCCTCCACAGCTCAGGCTGCAGAGCGGGGAATCAAACCTGGTTCCTCCAGATTAGAGTTCACCTGCTCTTGACCACTATGCCAATGCGGGCTGAGCCAGTGACAAGATGGCTGTTGGGTTCCTCACTTTTGACGGATTTTGACGGATTGGTTGAAAGCCGATTAGATACCCAGTAGTTGTCGCATTAAGTTCTTGAGGCCGACCCTTGAGCGAGATAGCAGAACTGCATCGTCAGCATATAGAAGGACTGAGACTGGAACATTATCCAAATGAGGACAATGAGAATTTATGCTTTTCAAGATTGGGGCAAGATCATTCAGGAAGAGACTGAACAGAACAGGGATTAACACGGAAGCTTGCTTGACTCCCCAGGAGAGAATGATGGTCTTAAGTGGTCTAAAGGATTAATTCTAATTTGACAGGTGGGTTTTTTATGCAGAGATTTTATTAACATGAGGAGCCTGGGGTTCTTTCCAAGATTCATCAATTTAGACCACAAGAGGTCCCTGTCAATTGAATCAAATGCCCCTTTTAGGTCTATGAAGGCTGCGTAAAGACTAAGTTTACCTTTCTGCACATATTTTGAGATGAGCATACTCAAAATCAGGCAACGATCTAGGGTGGACTTCCCTTTCATAAAGCCAATCTGTTCAATGCCAATGATCTTTTCTACAGAGATCCAGGAAAGAAAGTGATTTAGTAGAAATTTGGCATGCAATTTGCCAGAAATCGCCAAGAAGGCTGATTGATCTGTAGTTAACTGGCAGGTTGTGATCACCTTTTTTTGAACAAGGGGATAATGGTAGCATTTGTTCAGCAGTGGCGTAGGAGGTTAAGAGCTCGTGTATCTAATCTGGAGGAACCGGGTTTGATTCCCAGCTCTGCCGCCTGAGCTGTGGAGGCTTATCTGGGGAATTCAGATTAGCCTGTACACTCCCACACACGCCAGCTGGGTGACCTTGGGCTAGTCACAGTTTCTCGGAGCTCTCTCAGCCCCACCTACCTCACAAGGTGTTTGTTGTGAGGGGGGAAGGGCAAGGAGATTGTCAGCCCCTTTGAGTCTCCTGCAGGAGAGAAAGGGGGGATATAAATCCAAATTCCTCCTCCTCCTCTTCTTCTTCTTCTTCTTCTTCTTCTTCTTCTTCTTCTTCTTCTTCTTCTTCTTCTTCTTCTTCTTCTTCTTCTTCTTCTTCTTCTTCTTCAGGAGGAAGGGACCTGATCCGAGTTATTCACCATGGTGAATAGGGCAGCTAATAGGGTGGTGAGCCTACAGCAGGGTGAGGTGACTGCCTTGAGAGAGCTTTATCAGGCCTACAAGCCAGCTGAGGGACTCCTCACCTTGTGCCTATGCCCTCTCAGGGGGCCAAATCTGGCCCCCAGGCCACATGTTTGACACACCTGCTCTAAAGGACCCATCACTGAACAAATATTAATGTACACCTGTGGATGCTAATGGTTAAGAGATCCCTGCCAGAGCTTAGAGAAAAAGGGATCAGCTCTATGAAGAAACAGCTGTTTCTGTTTGGAACAGACAGAGAAGCACGCAGAGAGCTGTGAGGAGCTGGCAAGATCTCATTTATTCATTTATTTGTGTTATTTATATTCCCTTTCTCTCAGGGACTCTAGGTGGAGTACACAGAATGAATCAATGCAAACTATGAAATGGGACATTCATTAGTAGAAGTCTGGAACTAACCAGAAATCACAGCAATAGAACTGAAGCATAACCTAGAAGTATTAACATGACACATTAATTGGCTCCTACTTAACAGTAAACTATAAGCAACACAAATCATAGTCCCAAAACATTTATCCAAGGAAGTTTGTAAACCATTTTGAACATCACAACTCTACTTCCTGGGCAGAAAAGCCCTCTTCAATCATTCGGGTTTGCGTAGCTTGCTGAAAGCCAGGAAAGCAAGAGCCTCTCTGACCTCCTTGGGCCGCAATGGAGAAAGTACATGAAGATCTTACTCTCTGAAAACCTAATGTGGGGCAGCAGATCTGCTTCCTTCCAGGAAATCTTCTATCTGGTCTTTCCCCTGCATATTTATAAATGAAGCAAAAATGCTCCCCAGCATTCACACATCCAAAGGAAAACCAAAACAGGCTTTGCTATTTTTGTGGAATCTCTCAATGCACAAGGAAGTGGAGGATATCTATCTATCTATCTATCTATCTATCTATCTATCTATCTATCTATCTATCTATCTATCTATCTATCTGTCTGTCTGTCTGTCTGTCTGTCTGTCTGTCTGTCCGTCCGTCCGTCCGTCCGTCCGTCCGTCCGTCCGTCCCTCCCTCCGTCCGTCCGTCCGTCCCTCCCTCCCTCCGTCCGTCCGTCCGTCCGTCCGTCCCTCCCTCCGTCCGTCCGTCCGTCCCTCCCTCCCTCCGTCCCTCCCTCCGTCCCTCCCTCCGTCCGTCCCTCCCTCCCTCCGTCCGTCCGTCCGTCCGTCGGTCCCTATATCTATCTATCTATCTATCTATCTATCTATCTATCTATCTATCTATCCATCCCTCCCTCCCTCCCTCCGTCCCTCCCTCCCTCCCACAATTACATTTATTTAATGTAGTCCTCAGTTGTGTTCTATAAATGATTATAGAATAGAAAGTTGCCGTCTGAGTTTACTTATGTTGGTAGTCATGACGTTATATCTACTGTTATTTTCATTGTTTGATGTTATATTATTATGTTTATGATGTTACAATCTGTTATGCTGCTATGCTGTTATTATGCTGTTATGTTATGGTATTATTAAGCTGTTATGTTATGAAATGTTGTTATGTTGACTATGTCATGATTACTGATATTTTATATTTGAGATATTATGATTATTGATATTATGATTATTATGATTCGTGGACTACAAATCCCATCAGCAATTGGCCATGCTGGCAGGGGCTGATGGGAATTGTAGTCCATGAACATCTGGAGAGCCGCAGGTTGCAGACCCCTGTTCTAGTCTGACACTCCAATGCTGGGGGTCCTTGTGAGCCCCATGGCACCCATCAACATCTTTCCTGTAGCTTGCCAGTTAATTTTAGAAAGTGGGCAAAGCCAATTCGGGCTTTTGCACAGCAAGGATTCTGATTGGCCCTTGAAGATTTGATTGGTAATACATTTTTAAAAGCATAGCGTTGGCAGCAGCTGCCTCCACAGCATAAGGATCTCTACTGTGTGACTGAAGATAACCTGCGGCAGCCATTTTATGACTGACCCCATCTCCTTCATCCGCCATTTTGGGGCTGCACCAACCATTCTGTTTCAGAATTCTAAAGATGCCCGCAGGCCCCTGAACCATTCCCTGAACCTGGTGGTTTGCACATAATGAACTAGCTACAGCTGTCCCAGCTTCTTCCCGAAGCCCTCAATATTCGGATAGTAGGAAAAAGTCTTCTTGGTCTACGGGACACTACTTCAGTGCCACATGGAATCTCTTGGATTAAAGACCAGTTGAATTACCAGTGATTCTGTTGTGGAATTTTGATATGTTAGACTAATGCACCTGTTTATGCACTTCTGGGGGTGGGGGGTGGGGGTGGTATACTTATTTTTATTTTGTGTTTCACGACAAATGTTACATATTCTGCATTCTGGTATTATTGTTTTTGCCTTGGTGTAGTAGGTTCTCCTTTGTTCCTTGCTGTAGCTCCCACTACACCTTTTCATTTGGTATAATATACTTAGTATTAGGTGTTCCCCCCTGTATTTTCCTCTCCCACTTGAACGGGGCCACTTGGTACACTACCTGCATTGCTTAACAAACCCTGCTCAAAGGAGAGCCATAATGCTCGCCAGGTTTAATGTCATGCCTTCTGCCTTGTCACATGGCCGATTTAATAAGCAAGAAAAGGCTAAAAGATTGTGCCCATGTAACGATGGCTCAGTTGAATCTCTGGCCCACCAATTAGTACACTGTCTCAGATTCAAGGAAATCAGATCCAAGTATGTGAATCTTACTCCTTTACATTTACCCCATCTCCCTGATTTAATTAGATTACACTACTTGTTGGACAACACTGATCCTTCCCTCTGTATGATAGTGGCAGACTTTCTTTTGGAAATTACTAAACGCCAGTAGATTTCCTTCGACCTAACATTTATTGCCTGTATTGTATATGCTTTTTAATCCGTTTTTTTATTATTGTTGTACTGTTGTCTATGCCAATAAAGGCTTGCTAAGCTACTTAGTATTATGGAAGGGAAAACCATACAGTCTCACAAAGGGTAGGTTAACAATACGATAGATTACGGCTGCTCCCCATTCATATCTGTATAGTTATGAACAGTAAATGATGCCACATTCCTCAGTTGGCCAGCTTGCGAGTGAAAGACAGGAGAACCAAAGGCTAAGGATTTGACCTCTGTGCCAGTTTTTTAATTGTCCACGTCTGGCCTTGGTGGCGTCCCCTTTGCTGGGGCAACATCTTGCTGTGATTATGACATTTCACAGCCTGAAGGCAGAGCTAAGCTCTGTTGGCCGATGGGGCTGGGGCGGCAAAGCAGGGATCGGGGAAGGCGGCACTCCTCCAAATATGGGCCTTGTCTTCTGGCTCGTTTAATTGGGTTATAATGATCCCACAGTTGTTATTTATGATAACCCATTCTTGAACCCAAGTCGCTCTGTTTCTCTTCGAGAGAAGGGCGAAGGGGGAGCGCATAGGCCAGCCTACATATGGGTTACTGCTCAGGGTGTTAAATAATAATCAACAGTGAAACCCCCTTAGGATCTGGTTTCCGTGAGATTGGTGATTGCTGGCATTTTCAAGGTGAAATACAAGCTTTTTTTATGATCAAAGAGGATCAGACTTCCAAAGGAAATGGGGAAGGGAGGGGAAAAAAATTGAAGGAGGAAAGTGGGCGGGAGAATCTCGGTCAGTTTTCTTTCTCCCCGTCCTAGCGGCCTGGTAAAGTTTCTTTAGACATGCAAAGATTTATACACCTTTCGGCAGGGGTTCCTAGAATTACCCTCTGACTCTTTACACATTTCTAAAAGGGGAGCTAGAACAGTAACTCATTGAGAAATTAACTGGCTTTTCAATAATGTCCCCTGTTGGCTTTCAGAAGGGGAAAACCTAATGACTTTTTTTTTTGAAGTTGGGGTCAAGGTTGCTTTCTTTTTTAAAAAGAACGATAAAACAATCCATATTAATGCAATTTCCTCTTTCGCTCTAGTACTTAGTGGAAAGGAGAAGGCGTCCAGCGGGATCCCCCCCCCCCCTCCTTTCCCTCCGTTCTCTGGTTACACAATTTATATAGGATTAAATACATTTATTTATTTATTTGTCTTTTAAACAACAACAACAACAACAACAACAACAACAACAACCATATCTTGTCATTTTAATAGATCCCAGTTGCAGGAACTGTTAATTTAAAAAGCCATTTGTTTTCAGTTACAGAAACGAGGGAAGTTACTTTTGCAGGAGGAGGTCTGGAAGGATCACCACCCCATCCACCTCCAGTGTGTGCTGAGTGAGATCTGGGCAGGTGACAGGTATGGAGCTGTCCCCGGTTGTAGCCATGACCATCCCAAAACTGGACTGAGCATTGGATTGAGGCGGAGGAGAAGAATTGGCCCGAAGTTGCCGCCTCATGTTTGGTGGCTCTTTGTCAAACAGAGAAACAAAATGGAAAGAAATAAAGAAATGAAGCTAATGGCATGACTTGGAGGAGTTCCCCCCACCCCCCAATTCTAGATTGCCACCAAATTTCACGTAAAGCAGAATGTTGAGGGCCACTGTTAAGATTCCTTCCTACAAGTGAGTTAAACAGATTCTTGGAGGATCCCATAATTAGTGGCAATCGGCCATCACTACCACATAGCAGAACCTCTGGGTTCAAAGGCAGGAGATCTCTGGCCAGATGTTGTCAGAGACAGACAGCAAGGGGAAGCTCTGTTTGCCTTGCTTGAGGGATTCCCAGAAACATCTGGGTGGCTGCAGCTTAGGGTAGCCAACTCCAGGTTGGGAAATTCATGAAGATGTTGGGGTTGGAGCCTGGGGGAGGTGGGTTTTGGGGAGGGAACATGAGAACATGAGAACTAGCCTGCTGGATCAGACCAGAGTCCATCTAGTCCAGCTCTCTGCTCCTCGCAGTGGCCCACCTGGTGCCTTTGGGAGCTCACATGCAGGAGGTGAAAGCAAGGGCCTTAAGAACATAAGAACCAGCCTGCTGGATCAGACCAGAGTCCATCTAGTCCAGCTCTCTGCTCCTCGCAGTGGCCCACCTGGTGCCTTTGGGAGCTCACATGCAGGAGGTGAAAGCAAGGGCCTTAAGAACATAAGAACTAGCCTGCTGGATCAGACCAGAGTCCATCTAGTCCAGCTCTCTGCTCCTCGCAGTGGCCCACCTGGTGCCTTTGGGAGCTCACATGCAGGAGGTGAAAGCAAGGGCCTTAAGAACATAAGAACCAGCCTGCTGGATCAGACCAGAGTCCATCTAGTCCAGTTCTCTGCTCCTCGCAGTGGCCCACCTGGTGCCTTTGGGAGCTCACGTGCAGGAGGTGAAAGCAATGGCCTTAAGAACATAAGAACTAGCCTGCTGGATCAGACCAGAGTCCATCTAGTCCAGCACTCTGCTCCTCGCAGTGGCCCACCAGGTGCCTTTGGGAGCTCACATGCAGGAGGTGAAAGCAATGGCCTTAAGAACATAAGAACGAGCCTGCTGGATCAGACCAGAGTCCATCTAGTCCAGCTCTCTGGTCCTCGCAGTGGCCCACCAGGTGCCTTTGGGAGCTCACATGCCGGAGGTGAAAGCAATGGCCTTAAGAACATAAGAACTAGCCTGCTGGATCAGACCAGAGTCCATCTAGTCCAGCACTCTGCTCCTCGCAGTGGACCACCAGGTGCCTTTGGGAGCTCACATGCAGGAGGTGAAAGCAATGGCCTTAAGAACATAAGAACCAGCCTGCTGGATCAGACCAGAGTCCATCTAGTCCAGTTCTCTGCTCCTCGCAGTGGCCCACCTGGTGCCTTTGGGAGCTCACATGCAGGAGGTGAAAGCAAGGGCCTTAAGAACATAAGAACCAGCCTGCTGGATCAGACCAGAGTCCATCTAGTCCAGTTCTCTGCTCCTCGCAGTGGCCCACCTGGTGCCTTTGGGAGCTCACGTGCAGGAGGTGAAAGCAATGGCCTTAAGAACATAAGAACTAGCCTGCTGGATCAGACCAGAGTCCATCTAGTCCAGCACTCTGCTCCTCGCAGTGGACCACCAGGTGCCTTTGGGAGCTCACATGCAGGAGGTGAAAGCAATGGCCTTAAGAACATAAGAACTAGCATGCTGGATCAGACCAGAGTCCATCTAGTCCAGTTCTCTGCTACTCGCAGTGGCCCACCAGGTGCCTTTGGGAGCTCACATGCAGGAGGTGAAAGCAATGGCCTTAAGAACATAAGAACTAGCATGCTGGATCAGACCAGAGTCCATCTAGTCCAGCTCTCTGCTACTCGCAGTGGCCCACCAGGTGCCTTTGGGAGCTCACATGCAGGAGGTGAAAGCAAGGGCCTTAAGAACATAAGAACGAGCCTGCTGGATCAGACCAGAGTCCATCTAGTCCAGCACTCTGCTACTCGCAGTGGCCCACCAGGTGCCTTTGGGAGCTCACATGCAGGATGTGAAAGCAATGGCCTTAAGAACATAAGAACTAGCCTGCTGGATCAGACCAGAGTCCATCTAGTCCAGCACTCTGCTACTCGCAGTGGCCCACCAGGTGCCTTTGGGAGCTCACCTGCAGGATGTGAAAGCAACGGCCTTCTGCTGCTGCTGCTCCTGAGCACCTGGTCTGTTAAGGCATTTGCAATCTGAGATCAAGGAGGATCAAGATTGGTAGCCAGAGATCGACTTCTCCTCCATAAATCTGTCCAAGCCCTTTTTAAAGCTATCCAGGTTAGTGGCCATCACCACCCCCTACGTCAACATATTCCAAACACCAATCACACGTTGCGTGAAGAAGTGTTTCCTTTGATTAGTCCTAATTCTTCCCCCCCAGCATTTTCAATGGATGCCCCCTGGTTCTAGTATTGTGAGAAAGACAGAAAAACTTCTCTCTGTCGACATTTTCTACCCCAGGCATAATTTTATAGACTTCAATCAGCTATGTATAATGCCACACTGGTGACCTTTCAAAGCAAACACCAGAACACCATACCTAGGCTGCCACAGAACACAACATAAACATCCACCCAAGCAACGAGTGTGCATTTATTAAACAAACAGTATGAAAAGTGAAAACAGGTAGATCTACAAAAGATACAGAGCAGCTCTCAATGGCCTCTAAGAGAATCGTCTGTGACCGAGCAGGTCTCAGATATCGATCATATGAACAGTGTCCAGAGAGTCCAAATTTGTACAATCTCCCCAGTGTACGCTTGTTTCATTGATGCCGGCCCTCTTCCTCAGTGTAACATTTCTGACTTGCCCATAATATTTGGGGTCACTATGTCTGGGAGATATGTTGTACAAATTAAATGCAATCCTATAGATGTGTCCCCACCAAATCGGGCTAAGCTTCTCTCTGGACGCTATTCATATGATTGGTATCTGAGCCCTGCTCTCTCAAGGATGGTTCTCTCAGAAGAGGACATCGAGAGCTGTGCCGCGTCTTTTGCTGATCTGCCCGTCTTCACTTTGCATGCTGTTTGTGTAATAAATGCACACTAGGTAGAGCATTCTGGTGTTTATTTTAATGTTACTGGCCCTTTAACATTAAATGTTTGTAAAACGTTTTCAATCCTCCCCTCCCTTTTGTTTGCACTCACCCCTCAAAATGATTCCTGGCCACCATTACATGATTTCCCCACCCCCTTTTTTGAGTTCTGTGTTGAATCGATGCTTCGGTGCTTCACAGCTGCGTGCTGCATTCTATACTCCTCATATACTCGATGCTTCAAAGACTGACCCCCCACCAAAAAACTAAAAGAAAAAACAGAAATGCTGTAGATCAGGGGTCTGCAACCCGTGGCTCTCCAGATGTTCACGGACTACAATCCCCATCAGCCCCTGCCAGTATGGGAATTGTAGTCCATGAACATCTGGAGAGCCACAGGTTGCAGACCCCTGCGATAAACAGGTGAGAAGGAACTGGGTGAGTTCAGACAATGGCACTGAGGAAGAAGCTCTGGGAAGCAGAGAAGCGTGTGAATCGTAGCCAGTAGGTCCACAGCAACTGAAGATATCTTCAACACATTTCAGCCAGAGAACTGTTTTTAAAGAGGATTCATATGAAACATTTTGACGCTGGAAATGAAATGTTGGGGGTAAAAACAATATGGAACTCCTTGGAGGAAACATTTTATTTCCTGCCTCAAAAAGCTTTGAATCAATTGTGCAGAAAAGCCCAAAGTCTCACACTATATCCTTTTGCTATGTTTTGTGCTTTTATTTGTTCTTATTATGATCTTCCAAGTCAGCTATTTTCTCCGGGGGAATAAGAGCTGCTGACCTCCAAGTGACCCCTGGAAATCTGTAGATGAACAAGATCAGTTTCTCCTGGAGAAAATGGCTGCTGTGATGGATGGACTCTACGGTGCTGCACCCTGCTGAGGTCTCTCGCTTCCTTCAACCCTGCCTTCCCCAGGCTTCATCCCCTAAATCTCCAGAATTTCCCATCCCGGAGTTGGCAACCCTATGGGAACCTGATTCCCTTGCCACTTAAAGCTGTCCAAGTAAGGGCAGGAGATAGTCAAATATTGGTTTCATCATTATTATCAGTTACTAGAAACATTTATAGCAGACAACAAAAATACAGGTTCTGCCACTCAGATGACAAGAGTTTGAAAGTAACCTATGTATAAATTACCGGTATGATGAATTGTTTACCAAAATGTACAAGATGTTATTAAAGTGGGATCCTGAGGAAGAGGGAGTAAAATCAGTGATGGTGAAATGGGTTAAAAATGTGGGAGAAGGGTTCAGATGGAGCCATGGGAAAGATGATGGAAAAAAGATTCGAAAGTTACAGCTTGTTATAACTCGAAAGAAAATTATTATAAGATGATGTATAGAAGATATCTAACTCCAAGAAAAATTAAAATGTACAAAGGAATATCAGACAAATGCTGGAAATATCAACAACAGGACAGTTCTTTTTTCATATGTGATGGAGATTTGACAGGTAAAATTGTTTTGGGATATGATTTTAAAAGAAATGCAAAAGATTTTGAAAATTGCAATTGAAAAAAAAAACCTGTGGCTTATTGTGGTGAAATGTGAAAGGAACAGTAGCAGCAAATCAATTGCAGAAGCCAGCAGTACGTGCTCATGCAAACACGCAGCCTGATATTGTGCGATGTCATTGATGTGTGTGCCCGCATTCCCCGCATTCCTTGGGGGTGGGGGGGAATGGAAAGGCACCCCTCCCACACATCTAGGCTGGCTGGTCATGATCCTTTACCTGGGAGTAAGTTCGGTGGGTGGCAATGGGTGTTGCTTCTGAGGAAACCCTCAGAGGGGCGCGATGCAACCATTCAAAGTATGTAACGGTTGCTCTACCAAGCTTACTCCTGAGTAATGTGTGCCTAGTTTTCTTAACTGTAATTGCAGTATTCAGGGAATATAGGGTGCCTGGCCCCTCCCTCCCGTCCCTTGCATGCCACCCCTCACTCTCTCCCCTCCCTCACTTCTCTTCCCTTGCATGCCACCCCTCCCTCTCCCTCCCTTCCCTCTCCCTCGTGTGTATGTGTGTAAGTATGTGCTTCACTTCCACTTGAGTGACTGCCTATGTACTGTTTCCACTGCCCATATTTGGCCATTTGAGCGAACATTCTAAGCAGCACGAACATTCTGAGGGTGACAGTTACACACAGGCAGCTGCATGTCCTTCACCAGGGAGCGCCAGGAAAAAGGCGTTTTACCTGGGCCAAGTGTGAAATTTCAGGTATGTGAACATCTAAAAACACTCTCGCCTGGCTGACTACAGTGGCTGGGAATTTTCAGAGGAATTGGCCCAGCAGTTACTGAGTTATACTATCATCAACAAAAACACTGTTAGCTTTTTATATATATAGATTATTATTATAGGCGGGAGGGGGGGCTAGATCAGGATCTCTTCTTTATCTTCCTATATATGTGTTATCTAATTTTTAAAAGCTGTAGAGCAGCCACTAAAACCAGCAATTCTGCTCTTCTCTTGGGGCATCACTTTGGCTCCACCCACAGAACCACCCATGACTTCTCTTCCGCTTGGCCAAATAGTCAGACCCTCAAACTTCCCTAGGTTTCAGCACCCTCTTCAGGTACAGAAGGGAATAGCAGTGTGCAACTCGAGCCCCTGAGACTGGCAGGCAGTAAAAAGCCTCTGGATTGGCTAGAGTTGCTATAAATACTGGGAGGTTGGCTTCCTGCCCTTACTTGGACATCAGAGCAGGACTGTATGCTGGTTATCCTCTAGCTCCCACCTGAAACCAGCGAAGCAGGCATTCACCAGGTAATGCCAGGTTTTTCTGCTGCTGTCCCTCTTAGGCCCCTTCCGCACACGCAAAATAATGTGTTTTCAAACCACTTTCATAACTGTTTGCAAGTGGATTTTGCCATTCCGCACAGCTTCAAAGAGCACTGAAAGCAGTTTGAAAGTGCATTATTCTGCATGTGCGGAATGAGCCTTAGATTCAAAATCTAAAGTGTTTTAGAGGGAGATAGCAGGGTAACATTTTACACTGGGGGTATCCTGCACTAGAGAATCTCAGCCCTTCTCTGCCCTTAAAGGCACTTCCCAGATTCTGCTCCAGCCAAAGGGCTTAAGTGGTTCCGGGAACCAGACTGTTGGGTTTGCCTCTCCTCCGTCGAGAGATCATCCCATGGACTCGAGGAAGCCTACGGCCTCTCTGTTCCTTGGCTGTGCTGTATATGCCCTGTGGCTCTGCAGAGCCTGGAAATTTCTCATGACCCAAAGTGGCCTCTGGTTCATGCAGTATGTTTGGGCAAAATCCAGATTCACACAAAGCTTTGTTACCAAATAGGAGCTGTTAGTCAACCCCCCGCAGCAGGAAGAACTTGCTTCTTCAGTAAATTTCCTGTTGCATCTGTGCCAATCACAGCCTGTCGTCTGGTCGCTCTCCTTGGTTAGGAACCTTATTTTGGCCTTTCGATTTCGATTTCGAATACCTTTAATGGCATATAAATAGTTTAACATTAACACTGCAAGATCATAACAGCCTTTACAACTTCTGACGAGTCAAAATAACACCATTTAAAAATTTAGCCACCGCTTCCAACAGCTCGTAGTTGTGGCTGTTTAAAAGATATATAACCTTCTGTTTGTCTGTAATGGCTTCACTTCCATGCAGGAAGGGGATTGTGTGCTTCTTCCTACCTATCTCATAAAAAGGACAGTTCAACAGCATATGAGATACTGTTTCCACAGAACCCATGCCACACGGGCATTTCCTTTCTTTATGTGGGATTCCAAGGTGGCGTCCAAGGCTAAAGGAAGAAGGCAGGGCATTACACCTAGCTAAGGTGATTGCTCTACGCCATCGGGCCTCAACCAGGAGATAAAGGTACCGGGCTACAATTAATCTATCCACAGGTATTCCCAGAGAGATCGGGGAACAGGTTTTATTAGCTTCCTCTAGCATCTGTTGAAACTCTCTATCAAAAAGTTTCATATTGACAGCCCCGTAGACCTCCTGCTCTGTTAACATTAGCAGGTCCTCCAAGGAAATGCCCAACTCATTAAGTTTGGCTTCGATTTTAACCCACCACTGGGTTGTGGGGAGGATGGAGCGTCCCTGGGATGTAGAGTCCGGTTCATCTCGATTAAAACAAATCCTGGCCCAAAACTTGAATGTTTGGCCTTTCAAGGGAGCCCTGTTTTCTTCCTGAGCGTTGCTAAAGTTGTTCTCTTGGGCTCAGCCTTTTTCCGAGGTCCTGAGAATCTGAGTCCCTGAGTTGGTTGTGTGCGTGTGATTGGTGGATTCTGCACAGCACGAATATAATGTCTTTAGGACGTTATAAAAAGCATTTTGGGGGATAACTTTGAACAGCTCTCTTGTCCCAAATGAGTTCAGCCTGTTTGATTTCTCTCAACCCGGTTTTTTCCAAAATTGCTAAACTAGCAACCCCCCACCCCCACCCCGCCAACCCGGGTTGAGGATGATTCCTGACCACTGAGCGAGCATCAGCCGGCAGAAAACACTTTATTTCTCCTGACCAAACCTCTTATTATAGTTTCCGTAGATTTAACAACTTGGAAATGAGCGAAAGGGTATGCTCTTGTGGTGAACAACAAATTGAAACGTTGGCACATCAACTGCTTTGCTGCCCTAAATTTGCTGATATCAGATCAAAATATTCCAATATTCTTTCTAGGATACCTAGTGAAATTTGGAGAATCAGGTGCGCCCCAGAAGGCAGTGGGGCAGCCTTCCAAAAATCGGGACACTTCAAAAAACCCGCGGGACACGGGACAAATTGTCTTAAGGCGGGACTGTCCCGCCAAAAGCGGGACTGTCTGGTCACCGTAGTTTTCCACCATGCCTGACCAGATTCTCTGGAAGGCCCAAACACAGGGATAGAGACTGAGGCAAGTGTTGTCGACCTCCAAGTGGGGCCTAAAATCTGCCGCTCTTCCAGACTACAGAGATCCCCTAGAGAAAATGGCTGCTTTGGAAGGTGGACTCTACAACATTATACCCTGCTGAGGTCCCTTCCTGGGGCATCCTCTTGGCTATAGTGTTCACTCTGCAGAGACAAGCACAAACAACAGCTTTTTATTTGCAAGAAGGGAAAGTCATACAACCATCAGCTTTGGCTAACATGCGAGAACTGGGAACTGAAATCCCATTCTAAGTCACACAGATAGTAAAGGAGGAGCAGACATACATATATTCACAGTGAATATACGACAGTCCTCTCCAGTGGTGGGATCCAAAAATTTTAGTAACAGGTTCCCATGGTGGTGGGATTCAAACAGTGGCGCAGTGCCAATGGGGCTGGGCGGGGCACGATGGGGGCGTGGCCAGGCATTCTAGGGGCGGGCCACTAATAATTTCTCTGTTACTGTAAAAAACTCGTACTGTAAAAAAAAGTTCCTAATTTCCAGCTGGTATCTTTCTGTCCATAATTTAAACTCATGATAGCAAGTCCTATCGTCTACTGCCAACAGAAACAACTACTTCTCCTCGAATTGACTGCCTGTCAAATACTTAATACTTTCAAATACTTAATTTTGTTTCTAGAAATCAAAAGAAGGATACTTTCCTTAAACAAGGAACTTTACCATAATTCTAAAACATGTTTTTAAGACAGCCCAACAGGGAGAATTATCCTGTTTTCTACCTTCGCTAATCAGCCACATAGGAAACAACAGGATTTTATGATTTTTGGACCTAATGGAATTTCTAACGGAAAAGCGGACCCAATTAGTAACCCCCTCTCGGCACACACAAATAATTAGTAACCCACTCTCGGGAACTGGTGAGAACCGGCTGGATCCCACCTCTGGTCCTCTCCCCAAACCCCACCCTCTCCAAACTCTACGCCCCCCCCCCCGCAATCTCTAGTTATTTCTCAATCTAGAGCTGGTAAACCTTTGTCAGAGGCCAACTTCTTCCTTGCTGATGCACCCCCACCCCTGTTTTGATTCTAAGGGTGCCAGATCTCACCTCAACTCTCAGAGCCTTAGAACATTACTTGTGACACAAGGCAGACCTGAGCCCCTTAGAGGCTGTGTTGTATCTAGCAGGGCTCAAAGAGTCATCTGAGCCCTGCTAGATACGATAAGTTCATCCCAGGTAGGCTTCCACCGTTTTAGAAGCTGAATTCTGTTTGTTTACAAAAGCCACGGGGGTTTGATCATTGATGCTGAAGGGGAGGAATGGCATCTATCCCTGTTGCGATGGATAGCAGGACGACTGCCGTGGTTTAAACAAGTTTATTAACAGCTAACAACAAGAGCAATTAGAACAGTTAACGGCTAATCAGATGCCCTCAGCCATCACAGTCCCCGCCACCACCCTGTTTTCAAGAGCTCAAATATGAAGAAGAAGAAGAAGAAGAAGAAGAAGAAGAAGAAGAAGAAGAAGAAGAAGAAGAAGAAGAAGAAGAAGAAGAAGAAGAAGAAGAAGAGGAGGAGGAGGAGGAGGAGTTTGGATTTATATTCCCTCTTTCTCTCCTGCAGGAGACTCAAAGGGGCTTACAATCTCCTTGCCCTTCCCCCCTCACAACAAACACCCTGTGAGGTAGGTGGGGCTGAGAGAGCTCTGAGAAGCTGTGACTAGCCCAAGGTCACCCAGCTGGCGTGTGTGGGAGTGTACAGGCTAATCTGAATTCCCCAGATAAGCCTCCACAGCTCAGGCGGCAGAGCTGGGAATCAAACCCGGTTCCTCCAGATTAGATACACAAGCTCTTACCCTCCTACGCCACTGGTGCTAAGGGTTTCAAAATGGCACAGGGATTGAATAGATGCCGGTTGATCCTCCCAATTAGAATAGGTCCCTCAGCTTTGGTATACAAAGGGAATTTAATCCCTAAAATGGCAGAGGTGTCCCTACGATGAATTCAAGGATACGGTCCCATTAAATTGGGCTCTGAAAGCCAGCTGGGGCACCGTGACCTGACCCGTGTCCCATGTGACACATATTTAGGCTCTTCAAGGTCTGCCTCGAGAGTTCAGGAAGAGAAGGAAAGCAGAGGTCAGGGGCAAGAAGCAAGCATGCCTCTCTTCCAACCCTCAGGTATATCCCTAGCCTTCTCTCTCAATGTAAACAAACAAACAGAAAAATATTGGATCAAGCGCACTGTACACATCATGAGCCATTGGTGCTGTTTGTCTCTGGCGTGCTTTGGCAATTGTCTTCCAAGCCTTCTTTGTCAGCCTCTGACCCTCCACGCCCCCAGTGCATTCCTTCCTCTGCCGGGCTCATGTTCTCCCATGCTCTATGGCTGCAGAATCATACTTGAATTGTTGCCACTGAGGCAGACTGGGATGCGGAAACAGCCCTCCTGCAGGCTGAGCCAAGTGGTGCTCACAGCAGTGGCGTAGCACTCATGGGACAAGAGGGATGACGCCTCGGGCGGAGCCATGGCCAGGCTGTGGAGGGGGAATGGTGGGGCATTCCGGGGCAGGGGCAGGCGCATCACAGCAGGGGTGCAAGGTGCGCAGCAGCCCGGGTTAGGCTTAAGCTTAAGGTTAGGGTTAGATGGTCCACTCATTTCGGACCCAGGCCACAGTGGCGGTGATGATAGCCACATAAGCCTTGACTGCACATTTTCTTGAATCAAGATCATTTTTGTGTGGGGTTTGACCAAAGTGAAGGGGCGCATGTGAGCATCAGTGAGACACCGCATCAAGGCTGCGTTTGAGGTTTCTGGACATATAACGGTGCATGGGTAATGTGGGAGGGCAGAAGAGAACATCGTCAGAGGAATAAATAGGTGTAGTATACCCAGAGTGTCCAAACTTTTTTGAGCCTGCGGACATCTTTGGAATTCTGACACAGGGTGGCAGGAACAACCACAAAATGGCTGCCGTGGGAGGCAGAGCCAACAACACACACAAAGGAAGTCCACGTGCAGGGGACAGGAAGAGCAAATGTTAAAAACAAACTGGGAAAGATGAATGAGAGAGAGAATAAAACCAACACTGTAGTGGAAGCTGCTGCTGAAATGTTATTTTAATCTGCAGAGTCAGGCGGATGCCCCGCTAGCCAGGAGCCCATGGGACCCCACTCACTTTCCAGAAACTTTTGGTGGGCTCCAGGAAAGATGTTGGTGGGTGCCAAAAATGGCCCCTGGGCGCCACGTTGGGGACCCCTGCAATAAGTGGTGTGTGTGCCAATTCTTGAATTAGAAGAGTGAAGAGTTTGGATTTATATCCCCCCTTTCTCTCCTGCAGGAGACTCAAAGGGGCTGACAATCTCCTTGCCCTTCCCCCCTCACAACAAACACCCTGCGAGGTAGGTGGGGCTGAGAGAGCTCCGAGAAGCTGTGACTAGCCCAAGGTCACCCAGCTGGCGTGTGTGGGAGTGCACGGGCTAATCTGAATTCCCCAGAGAAGCCTCCACAGCTCAGGCGGCAGAGCTGGGAATCCAACCCGGTTCCTCCAGATTAGATACACCAGCTCTTAACCTCCTACCCAATTACTTAATTTCTAAAAATTAATTTTAGAAATGTCTTCAGACAGAACATTAAGTAAAGAGTGGAATGCCGCACAGAGCGAATGGAAAGGAGCTAGGGGGCTCTGCTCCCCCCAATTTCCCTTGCTGTTTGGTACATTTCCCTTGGCCACACTGATATGGTCTGTATCTCTCCTCTCCGCTGCGAGGGGCAACCTAGCTTTTCTCGGCACAGGGTTTTTTTTCCCCCCAAAAAATGCCGATCCTTCTACAGCCGGCTACACTTTTGACCTCCTGTTTCATTTGCTGGGGGCTCTCTCTGCACGCTGGCAGGGGAGATGTTCCAGGAGGTCAAACCGATAAATTTGCTTTATTTACACTAGGAGTAAAGAGAAGCCATTTACAACACTCAGCACTCTAGGGCTGTGTTTAAAACCTGCGTTTAGGAAAAGATGGTCTCTTCCGCAGATTGCCAAAACGCAGTTGTTATCATTTATGTAATTGTCTTACATTTTGATAAAAAGTGCAGTTTAATGTTTTGGTTTTTTTTAAGTCTGAAATCAAACCATGTCATTGTGATTCGTCCACAATATGCTTTCCTGGGGGTGGAATTGGATATGCTGGGGGGAAAAATAAATTCTGTGGTCAAACTGGATGTTGGAACTCATTTTAAGGCCAAATTAACATGTCTTTTTCTATCTGTTAGATTTGGATTTCAGATAAATGTATTGGTTCTCCTGCCTCCATTTTATCCTCACAACCACCCTGAAAGGTAGGCTAAGATGGTAAAGCGTGACTGGGCTCAAGGTCTCCCACTTAGAGAAAATACTGATCAGTATTAAATATTTATTCTAATGTTCTTGCAAGGAAAGGGAGCGGCGTGCGCAAAATTTGTGAGCCCCATTCTCGAAACAACCCTTAGGTTAGACCTGTGGTGGCGAACCTTTGGCACTCCAGATGTTATGG
>NC_059436.1:52555211-52575834 GCF_021028975.2 Sphaerodactylus townsendi | reverse complement strand
GGGGGTTGGGGGGGGGGCAGCAATTTTACCGTGGCTCACTTTTTCTCCCTGGGGTTGCATCCAGAAACAAGAGGAAAGGCAGAAATGGTGCCCTGGGCACTTTTCTGACCAAGGAGGCTTAAGTAAACTTCTCGGAAAGCTATCCGGTTGTCAGTAATGTATTCCAAAGATGAAAAGGAAAGGAAGGCTGAGAAATGTGACCCGGCTGTGATTGATTCCTTCCTGAAGTATGAGGACCTCTGGGCTTAACGTGTACGTTCATGTTAGTAAAAGAAAAAAACCCCACAACTTATTTCCCTTTGCGATTGCAAGCCCGGGCATGGATTGGTCTTGCGATGATGATGATGATGATTTGGTCTTTGCACCCTTAGAATACTTGTCAGAAAAAGTTCCCTGCTCCCAGCCCGAGTGGATCAGAAAGCAAGCAAGCCATCGATGCGGGCCTCCTATGGATGCACTTCAAAGGAATGAATGTGAAGAGGCCTCTCTTTTGCCCTGCAGATCAGATCCAAGTGGTGGGAAGAGAATGGAACCTCCTATCCGACATCATCACAGAGGAAAACAGAGTTATGCTTAATTGATCATTTAACTGATCATTATTCTCTCACCAAAGATCACTCATGCGTATGTAACCTCAGCTTGTGGGTTCTGTGGGGCAGAACTTGGAATGAGTTTGCAACAACAATTTTTAAAAACAAAATGGTTTACTTTCTTATAGCATATAACATCAACATTTAACATCACACTTCAAGGTCCTGTTCAGGTTGCATTTTCAAGTCCTTCTGATACTGCCAAATCCATTTCTTCTTGCAAGTAGGTTGGCTCCTGAAGACTCCAAGGGCTTGGTGAACAGGATTCAACATGGTGAAGGTTTCCAGGAGAACTCTCACCCATTACAAACATTAAAAAAAGAAACCCTGAAACAATAAACTCCAACATTTACAACACAGCAAAAACAAACTACCACCTTCCCAGTAGTTCCCAACAACATTGCAGTTGCCTTAACAAGGTGTTAAGGGCTTATCCAAATCAAGGTCCGAGTCTGGTAGCCTTGTCTCCTCCAAACTACATGAGGTCTGCTGCAGCCTCTTGTTGCTTTGAGTCTCCACCCCTTACTGGGTCAACCCATTCTGAGCATGGGGGTTACACGTACACACAATAAGCGTGGCCGAAGGCTCTTCTCAGCTGGAAGCTGTCATAATTTGCTCCGTGTCCTCTTTTAATGATTTAAAGCCAAGATGTTTTTCATTCACCCAGATAGGTCAGAAAAACATCGTTTCCTGATAACTGTGCAGTCTCATATGAACACAGGAACCTGCCTTATACCGAGCTAGACTCTCAGCCTACTCTGGCTGGCCACTGCTTTTCAGATCTCAAGCAGAGGTCTTTCACACTACCTACTATCTGATCCTTTTAAGTGGAGATGGTGGGGGTTGAACCTGCATGCAAATCAGACAGGGCTGGATCTAGGGCAGGGGTCTGCAACCTGTGGCTCTCCAGATGTTCATGGACTACAATTCCCATCAGCCCCTGCCAACACGGCCAATTGGAGAGCCACAGGTTGCAGACCCCCGATCTGGGGGGAATGGCTGTCCCTGGCATGGGAAGAGTGGAGGCGGCAGCAGAGAGCGGGCGGGCTGGCAACGGCCACTGGTGAGAGGCTGTAGCTGGCTGCCCAATCATGTGACTCCCCCCTTGAGCATGTGACGCCCTCACTCCGCCTGCCCATGCTCACTGCTGTCCTCATAGCCCTGCCTGCAGCAAGGATAGTCTTGTGCTCCGCCCCCCTCCCGGCCACTTCAAGGAGCCTCAAAGGTTGAGCTAAAAACTGTCAAATCGATAACAAAACAATTATATTTATTATATGGTGCACACCAAAGGTTTGTTAAAACACAGGGTCTGGAATGCAGGCTGAACATTAAAATATTTAAATCCGTGGCACAGATCTCAGGCGCCGTTGATGATACAAACATGACAAATGACCGGTATCAAACCATACCCATTTCAGCTTATTCAACTTTCCTCCGCAGTTATACATACAAAATAATATTATTAAAGAAAACACATCTGAAAATATACCATACAGGTATTTTTTATCTGAAAATAAGAATGTAAGAACACAAGAACAAACCAGCTGGATCAGACCAGAGTCCATCTAGTCCAGCTCTCTGCTACTCGCAGTGGCCCACCAGGTGCCTTTGGGAGCTCACATGCAGGATGTGAAAGCAAAGGCCTTCTGCGGCTGTTGCTCCCGAGCACCTGGACTGCTAAGGCATTTGCAATCTCAGATCAAAGAAGATCAAGATTGGTAGCCGTAAATCGACTTCTCCTCCATAAATCTATCCAAGCCCCTTTTTCTACAAGAAGAAGGGGGGAAAGAGAGAACCTAATTATTATAACCGATATTGTTACTATAACTGAAAAATTTGGACAAATCATTGCATGAATTAATTGCCTCCAAAGGTTGTCATCAGCCTGGCTAAGGTCCTGATAGCTGCGGGGCACGGCTTCCCTGATCTTGTGTGGGGTTTTCCTGTTTCCCCCACTGCCTTCCACTTTGCCCAGCATTATGATCTTTTCCAGTGAGAAGGTATATCAGAAGTAAACTTGTCTGAAGATCTCACATTCTAGAGTTCTGTCACAAGTTTGCCATGGAGTCTGAGTGAAGAAGGGGGGGAGGTGTCGGGGAAAGATTAGCTGAGGTTTATTCACGGACCTTGATGTCTGCCTCAAACACCCCAGCCACAAACCGGAAACGTTGGGCATTCTTGTATGAGAATGAGAAAGGAATTGAGTTGTTCAAACCAGACCTCGTTTTTCTTTCAGCCTCTCCATACCTTCAGCATGGGCAGTTTTGCAAGATGAGATGTGTTTTCTCCACGCTATTCCTGATTCCAATCCAATCCAAAAACCTTTATTAGGCATAAAACCAGAAAGTACCATACATTCCAAGGACAAGAACAGGATCATTGTTATACATTGTGCAGAACACGGATTAAAAATGTGGCAACGGCTTCAGAAATTTCTACATGAGGGCTGTTCAATAGCTTAGACGTTTTTAGTTTGTCTGAGAGAAACATACATTCTAGAGGTAGTAAAGCTCCCAGATCGGTTCTAATATCATGATACCTCGAACAGTAAAGCAGGATGTGAGGGATTGAGTCCATAGGGTTGGGGCAGTACCGACAGCAACGCTCACTTCGTGGGATGTTAAGGAAACGACCTTGAAGATAGACAGAGGGGAACGAGTTGCACCTTGCTCTGGTCACGACCCATCTGCACTTATAGTTATTCCTGATTCATCAGTCAAACTCGCGGCCCTCCAGATGTTATGGACTGCAGTTCCCATCATCCCCTGCCAGCATGTTTTTCTACGATCTTTGTGCGAAAACTGGAGCTGCTTTTGTTTTAATAACCAGCCTAGAGAAGAAGCAGAGTTGAATTTTTACCCCCCCCCCCCTTTCTCTCCTGTAAGGAGACTCAAAGGGGCTTACCAACTCCGTTCCCTTCCTCCCTCACAAAAACACCCTGTGAGGTAGGTGGGGTATGAGAGAGCTCAGAAGGACTGTGACTAGCCTAAAGTCACCCAGCTGGCGTGTGTGGGAGTGCAGAGGCTAATCTGAATTCCCCAGATAAGCCTCCACAGCTCAAGCGGCAGAGCTGGGAATCAAACCCGGTTCCTCCAGATTAGATACACGAGCTCTTAACCTCCTACGCCGCAGCACATATCTCCCCTTTTTCTCCTGCAAGGAGACTCAAAGGGGCTGACAATCTCCTTGCCCTTCCCCCCTCACAACAAACACCCTGTGAGGTAGGTGGGACTGAGAGAGCTCCGAGAAGCTGTGACGAGCCCAAGGTCACCCAGCTGGCGTGTGTGGGAGTGCACAGGCTAATCTGAATTCCCCAGATAAACCTCCACAGCTCAGGCGGCAGAGCTGGGAATCAAACCCGGTTCCTCCAGATTAGATACACGAGCTCTTAACCTCCTACGCCACTGCTTTATATCTCCCCTTTTTCTCCTGCAAGGAGACTCAAAGGGGCTGACAATCTCCTTGCCCTTCCCCCCTCACAACAAACACCCTGTGAGGTAGGTGGGACTGAGAGAGCTCCGAGAAGCTGTGACTAGCCCAAGGTCACCCAGCTGGCGTGTGTGGGAGTGCACAGGCTAATCTGAATTCCCCAGAGAAGCCTCCACAGCTCAAGCGGCAGAGCGGGGAATCAAACCCGGTTCCTCCAGATTAGAGTGCACCTGCTCTTAACCGCTACACTACGCTAAATCTTTTAAGATGCTAGAGCCACCAACAGCCCACTGATCTCCTGAAATTACAATGGATCTTGAGATGACAGCGATCAATTTCCCTGGAGACAATGGCTGATTCTGCATGGGCCAAAAGCTACGCCACTGCTGCTCCTTGTAATTTGCTATTGATATAGTGCTATATCACTAGACATAGAGGTGAAATGCCTTGTAATTTAGTATCGATACAGTACTTTTAAAATGCTGCCCTTCCTCCAAAGCACTCTGGGTGTCATCTTTCATTCTTCTCTTCTCCATCTCCTCCTGTGAGGTAGGCCAGGTTGAGAATGTTTGACCGGCTCAAGTTCACCCAGCAAGCTTCCGTGGCAGAGTAGGAATTGAACCTGAGCGGTCCAGAATTCTGTCCCTCCACTACTCTGGAAAGCTGAGTCAACATGTCATTTTTTATTGACATAAGAAATAAGGACATATGAAAAACTCAGCTGGATCAGACCACTGGCCCATCTAGTCCAGCATCGTGCCTCACGCAACGGCCAAACATCTCCTCTGGAGGACCAACAACAGGGCATCCAGACCTTTCCCTGATGTTGCCTCCTGGCACTGAAATAGTGGCTGACCGCCTCCAAACATGGAGATTCCCTTTAGTCCCCACGGCTAGTGATAGACGTCTCCACCACCAATCTTCGTTCAAAGCTATCTATGCCTGCGGCTATCACCACATGTTCTGCCAGTGAAGTCCATGTGGAGTTCGGGAGTAGTATGGGTTTCTCTGATGCCGGCCTAGCTCACCTGGGTCCAGCTATAAGCTGCAGGGTTCGAGCCTGCAGGTGAAAGCCCAATCCAAGCCTCACTGAGGCCAGGATCAAATTGAGCAGCTAGGCCAGTGATAGCAAACCTTTTTGAGACCGAGTGCCCAAATGGCAACCCAAAACCCACTTATTTATCGCAAAGTGCCAACACGGCAATTTAACCAGAATACTAAAGTTTTAGTTTAGAAAAAATGGTTGGCTCCAAGGCGTGCGTTACTCAGGAGTAAGCTTGGTGGTAGTCGGTGGCTTTGCTTTGCAACTCTTCCAACAGGGGAATCACGACCCTAGGAGAGTTTACTCAGAAGCAAGCCCCATTGCAAGCAACCGAGCTTACTCCCAGGTAAAGGATCACACTTTACTTCTTTGCATGAAAATCAGTGGGGTTTAACAGCGCTTAACAGGGTTACCTACACTGCTTCCCCAAAACTAGGTCTTAGGTTTAATGCTAATAATCGAGCCCAGTGGCCCAGGCCAGCCTAGATGTGTGTGTGGGGGGGGGGGGGGGGGGGACTCTGTTTGTGTGTGCCCACAGAGAAGGCTTTGAGTGCCACCTCTGGCACCCGTGCCATAGGTTTGCCATCACTGAGCTAGGCTGTCCAGTTCTAGTGGGAGAATCTGAATTTGTTTTCTTTATCTGAGTAGTTGACTCCCTTTGTTGGATTTTAAATGTCCCCGATCACAGTGAATTCTCTACCACAGTACTCTCTTACTGGAATACCCATAGCTTGAACTTGCAGGAGCTCTTGGTTTAGGAGAGCCCGCCCTTCACTTCCTCCTCTCCCTTCCAGCATTTTTGCCATGGAACGACTGTCATCATACTCTGAGTTCATTGGAGTCTTTCTTCCTAACATCTGACATACATGTCTGGCTAGGAACTCCCTTGGCTCCTGACAACAAAAGGAATTCTATGAGGAATTCAAAAGATGGATAACATAAAAGTGTAATTATTCACGAACACTTCACTGTCAACAGAATTTATTCTATTGTTTAAAAGAGTTGTTAATTACAGAAGTATATTAAATAAGTTGGTTATATATGAGAAAACAAATGTATACGAGGGCACCATTTTGTACTTCTGCCTCCCTTCAAAAATGTAGATCTAGCACAGAAGAAGAAGAGGAGTTTGGATTTATATCCCCTCCTTTCTCTCCTGTAGGAGACTCAAAGGGGCTGACAATCTCCTTGCCCTTCCCCCCTCACAACAAACACCCAGTGAGGTGGGTGGGGCTGAGAGAGCTCAGAAGAACTGTGACTAGCCTAAAGTCACCCAGCTGGCGTGTGTGGGAGTGTACAGGCTAACCTGAATTCCCCAGATAAGCCTCCACAGCTCAGGTGGTAGAGCGGGGAATCAAACCCAGTTCCTCCAGATTAGATACATGAGCTCTTAACCTCCTACGCCAATGCTCTACCACTGACCCACAGCCACATAATACACGGTAGACTGCACGTTGTGTATCACCTGTGAAATGGAGAAAAGATGCATTCATCAGCATTCAGAGATGTAATTTCTAGAGAGTCACGAGACAGAGCTAAACCCTGATTAAATCTAAAAAGGCACTTCTGGAAGGCAAAAATAGAGCCAGTGATTTACCTGGGACAGGTAACAATAAAGAGGGACTTCCATGTAGACAAGTACAGGTGGAAGTTATGTGGTCAAGTGTAGAGAAGTAACCTTGATCAAACTGGGCCAAATGTCAGAATTTCAATTGGTAAGTTTCAAAATCTTTCAGATCTTGTTTTGGAAACAGAGTATTTTTCAGTGGGAATGTCAAGTCTTGGGGTGCTGTGTGGTTTCCGGGCTGTATGGCCCTATTCTAGTAGCATTTCCTCCTGATGTTTTGCCTGCATCTGTGGCCGGCATCTTCAGAGGATCTGATGGTAGTAAAGCAAGTGGAGTATATATACCTGTGGAACGTCCAGGGTGGGAGAAAGAACCATTTGCCTGTTAACAAGCGTAAAGGGTGCAATGTCAAATCTTGTTGACCAACAGGATTTGGGGGGAGGGGAGTGAGTTTGCAAGAGTCACCCTTCATTCATTAGGTTTAAATAAAACAATAATTTAAGCAAGGCTCATTCCGCACATGCAGAATAATGCACTTTCAAACTGCTTTCAGTGCTCTTTGAAGCTGTGCGGAATAGCTAAATCCACTTGCAAACAGCTGTGGAAGTGGTTTGAAAACGCATTATTTTGCGTGTGCGGAAGGGGCCCAACACTCTTAAGTATCCACTGGCTAAGCTTAACACTTTTGGAGAGGGTTGCCAACTCCAGTCTGTGAAATTCCTGAATTTTTTTTTGGGGGGGGGGGGGGAAGGACAGCACCTGTGGAGAAAGAATTTGGGGAAGGATTTCTCCTAGGCCGTTTCCGCAAGGCCTCCTTGCGCCCCCCACGCCGCCAAGAGTGCGGGCGGCGTGGGGGCGCAAGCCTGTTCGCATGCAACGGGCAAAGCGGAGACCGGCAGACGGCAGGCGGCTCCGCACGGAGCCGCCTCTTCCCCCGTCTCCGCCCCACTCACGGGTGTCCTACGTGGAAATTAGCCTGCTGGGTGGCCAGCAGCCCTGCCCGCGCTGCCCTCCGACCCCCCCTGGACCAGCGAGGCGGCAGCGAGGTCCGTGAAGAAGGCGAGGAGAGCCGAGACAGCGTCTTCCTCCCCAACAGCAACCCTTTAAAGGGTTGTTGTTTAAAACGACTCCCTGAGGCAGCCCTGGGGGGAGGGAAGCCCGAGGAATCGAATTAGCCGCTGCTGCGTTGCAGCAGCGGCGCCTGTGCGAACGGCGGCCTGGGGGCGGCGTTTTTAGCGCCCCCAGTCCGTCGTTAATGGGCCGTGCGGAAACTGCCCTAGAGAATCTGTGGTATATCATAGAGTTTGCCCTCAGAAGCTGCTATTCCCTTCATGGAAACTGATCTCTGTAGTTTCCATGTCGAGGGCCCCCCCTGGAGGCCGGCAGCCCTGCTTTTGGGACACGATCTGGCCAGACTTTTCTTCCACTATTGCTCTCAATGACCGGATTTTAAAACATGTATTTTCACTCCTTCACTAAACCAGTGCTGGATTAGTGTTGCATGCTAACATGGCTTGGATGTCTGTATTTTGTCTGGATGCTGGTCGTGTAACCTGGCCATGATCCCAAATCCTCCGTTTTCATTTTGCTTTTGTTTTTAAAGGTACTTGACTTGGGAATTTCAGAAACACAGCACAAAATGCGAAGATGCTATCCTGCTCAACTGTTTCATAGGAGGTTAAGAGCTCATGTATCTAATCTGGAGGAACCGGGTTTGATTCCCCGCTCTGCCGCCTGAGCTGTGGAGACTTATCTGGGGAATTCAAATTAGCCTGTACACTCCCACACATGCCAGATGGGTGACCTTGGGCTAGTCACAGTTCTTCTGAGCTCTCTCATCCCCACCTACCTCTCAGGATGTTTTTGTGAGGGAGGAAGGGAAAGGAGTTGGTAAGCCCCTTTGAGTCTCCTTACAGGAGAGAAAGGGGGGAATATAAATCCAAACTCTTCTTCTTCTCTGAATTCCATCATTAGATACGATGGAAGTAGGATCATATGAACAGACACTTTTTTTGCCTCTGTTGCTATTGAGACCCTTTTCAAATCACCAATTGTCACTGAGGGCGTTTTGTTTTCTTTCCTGGCACGTTAATACAATATGATGTTGTTTAAATGAAGAAGAAGAATGAGGAGCAGGAGGAGAAGGGAAGAATTTGGATTTACATCCCACTTTTCTCTACTGAAAAGAGTCTCAAAGCAGCATAAGCATTTTTCCCCTCCCCTCCCCACAACATCCACCTTGTGAGGTAGATGGGGCTGAGAGAGTTCTGAGAGAACAGTAACTAGCTCATGGTCATCCATGTGGAGGAGTAGGGCATCTAATCTGGTTCTTCAGGTTAGAGTCCATCATTCTTAATCACTGCGCCACACTGGCTCTCGATTAATGCCACTTATGTGCCACTGACAGTACAAAAAATCATTTTCATCAGTCACTAATAATTCTATTGAATTTTGTGAGGATTGTTTGGGGGGGAAAAAGCTACCCCTGTTCCATCATGAGTGGGGAGAATCAGTGTTTGTGATCCTTGAAGGCTTCAAATGGAAGCCAGGTACACCAGCACACTAAAGTGGTTGGAGTATCTGACTAGGATCAGAGAGATCCACATTTGAACTTCTACTTGGTCGAATCCCCACTAGCACCTTAGCCAGGTTTCAGAACACAAACTAACGAGGTTTGAGGGCCGACCTCCCCATGGCATGCGTGGCAGATTCCGTTTCTGGCGCTCGTTCTCCCTGTTAATCCGCGTTCCGGCAGGACCTGGTTGCAAGTGGCACAGACCCCATTAACAAAGTTCAGAGCTGATCCGAGGGGAGAAATGAGGGTTGAAACCCTGACTCGTTTCCCGCCCTGGAGTGTGACGCGCAATTCGGGCAACCAATCAGTGCTGCGATGCGCGCGCAGCCTTTCCTTGATTTCATTTCCGCTTTTGCGATGGGCCAGCAGAAGGGGACGCAAACGTTAAACAGTCAAACGTGTAACTTTGAATCGTTAATGGTTTACACAGGTAACGATTCACTGTTTGCACAGTTAAACAGTTAAGCGTTAAACTTTGCGCTGGTTTTTTTTATCAAGCCCCTACAATGTACGTTTCCGCCCGGTGGGAAAAGGTCATACCTCATCAAAGACACGCCAGCAGCCAATCAGGGGGGACTGGCGAAGCGAGCTCGCCTGGTAGTGGGGATTGCTAAGAGTTCTGCCACCGGGTGTGTCTGCTGTGTGCTCGCTGTGGTGGGGAGGGAGAAACTCCAATGAAGAGGACACGGTTTCACCATGAACAGGTTTGGATCTGTGTGCAAATTTCAAGTGGGGATTCAATCATTGATATTATGTGGGCTGCTACCATTCTTTTTTGTTTTTTTTTAGGGAAATGCCGGTCGTTGATACCTGTAAGGAGTGTCCCCCCCCCCCCCCCCACATCCACTCTTCTCAGGGATCAATGGCCAGCATTTCCCTAGCAGCCGGGACAATATTGATATAAATGAATATTGCATTTAAAGGGCTAAAAAAAACCCCAAATGGCAGTCTTCATTCTCGCCTTGAATGGGGGAGCAAACCGGAAGGAAGGGCAGGCAAACTGTGCAAGCCACGCAGCAGGCAATGGGGCATTTCTTTGAACGTAAACAAGAAAACCCGAGGAGACACCCCCCCCCCTCCCCGCAAAGAAGAAGAAGAGTTTGGATTTATATCCCCCCTTTCTCTCCTGCAGGAGACTCAAAGGGGCTTACAAACTCCTTGCCCTTCCCCCTACACAACAAACACCCTGTGAGGTAGGTGGGGCTGAGAGAGCTCTGAGAAGCTGTGACTAGCCCAAGGTCACCCAGCTGGCGTGTGTGGGAGTGCCCAGGCTAATCTGAATTCCCCAGAGAAGCCTCCACAGCTCAGGCGGCAGAGCTGGGAATCAAACCCGGTTCCTCCAGATTAGATACACGAGCTCTTAACCTCCTACGCCACTGCTCCAAAGGCACTGTGGGGCAAGGAAGAGAGAAGAAGAGGAGTTTGGATTTATATCCCCCCTTTCTCTCCTGTAAGGAGACTCAAAGGGGCTGACAATCTCCTTGCCCTTCCCCCTACACAACAAACACATGCATAACGGGCCTCTGACTGGATTTCACAAGCAGGATGAGCAGCTGTGGGGCGTCCATTTTGGATCAGCGCTATTGGCATTGTTTTCCTGGCTTGCCCCATGGTGATGGCAATGGTGGGAAAATGTAGAAATAAAGGATGGCCAGCCTGCTTGTTTACTGCTTGTGGGTAGGGAACGTAGAAGCTCCACAAAACTTTTGGGAAAGGGGTTTGGAGGGAAAGGGGTCCCTCCTCCCACCCTCTGTGGCCCTGATTCAAGTTAGCAAACTATCCATCATAAATGCTCAGGGGATCCATTCATGGGTCACCCAATATCTCATGTAATTTGACCATGTGGCTACTTCTGCCATTAGGCAAACTGAGGCAAGTTGGCTACGGTGACCAGCCGTCCCGATTTTTGTGGGACACTCACGCTTTTGCGTAGAGTGTCCCGCGTCCCGCCGGGCTTATGCCATTGTCCCGATTAGGGACAATGGCCCGCAGCAGCACACTGCCTTTTGCGGCGGCGCTCCCCAGTCAGGAAACAGGGAGAAGCTGAGACTAGCCCAAGGTCACCCAGCTGGCGTGTGTGGGAGTGCACAGGCTAATCTGAATTCCCCAGATAAGCCTCCACAACTCAAGCAGCAGAGTGGGGAATCAAATCCGGTTCCTCCAGATTACAATGCACCTGCTCTTAATCACTACGCCACTGCTGCTCCAGGAGTGTGTATGTGCTGTGCATATACAGGGTGTGTGTATGTGCTGACACTGCCCAAGCAGTTGGGGCGGGGATAGCAGGGTTGGACCTCCATTTTGTACTCCACCCCAAGCAGCAGTGTCAGTCTGACCTGAGAAGCGAACCAGAGCAAATGGTTGGCACCAAGGCCACCTGGCACACTACCTGTATTGCTTAATAAACCCTGCTCAAAGGAGAGCCATGATGCTCGCCAGGTTTAATGTCATGCCTTCCGCCTTGTTACATGGCAGATTTAACAAGCAAGAAAAGTCTAAAAGATTGTACCCATGCCCGTGTAACGCTGGCTCAGTTGAATCTCAGGCCCACCAATTATTACACTGTTTCAGATTTAAGGAAATCAGATCCAAGTATGTGAATCTTACTTTTTTACACTTACCTGATCTCCCCGATTTTTTTAGATTACACTACTTGCTGGACAATCCTGATCCTTCTCTCTGTATGATAGCGTTACCGCTGCTGCTCAGGTAACATTAAGTGATTTCAGCTCAGGCAACGTAGTGAGGCACAGGAAGCTGGTGTTCTTCGAAAACAGAATATTTTGTTCGAAAGTGGTCGCTACAGCTCAGGCAGGGGAATCACGCTCTTGTAGCCAAGCGCAGGACCTTTTATACACAAAGATCAAAAGAGGGCAAGGGGGCAGGTAAAGGGGCAGGTAAGGGGGCAGACCCTTACGCTGTAACAATAAAGAAACATCAACACATCAAAGCAAGGTACAATTACAACTTTGTGAATGGAACCATGAGTTCTTGCTGTCAGGCATCTTCCCACGAGACTTTACAAGAGCCCAGAAACAGGGAGTGGAGAGTGTCCATAAAACTGGGTGAGGCTGTTAACACTCAGGTATTTGGTTATCAGATGGGCAGCTTCCTTGAGTTATGTCCTGAGGCTCCCGCGCCTCAGTCCCGCAACAAAAGAAAGTTCAAATGGTCCAATGGTGATCTTGGCGCGTTCTTCAACGGCTGGGATATCTGGGGTGCCGTCATCAGATTCAATTTGTAATTCAAAAAGGGTCTTTGTTTTTGCTAAAGAGATTTACTGGGTGTTGGCCCACACTGAATTCCAAGACTAACTTCCTTGGGTCTTAATATCAGCTGCTACAAGCTATTGCTTTTACTAACAGATACAAAATATCTAAAAGCTTAACATTTCTAATGTAAACATTAGATGCAATCCTACAGAACTTACAATATATTAAAAGAGCACAAACAAGAATATCCTAAATTAACATTAATAAACCTAATAAATGGAGCTAGAAAAAAACCTGGCCCTAAGACATGAAAGCATACACATTGGGCAAACCAACCGTCCAACACTGAGGGGATTACACTTAGTCTTAACAGAGAAATAAAGATGAGAAGAAAACCATGTAAAACATTGGCTTTCAGCTTTTATACTCATGTCCTTTGTGGAGCCCTATGGAGACTTTTGGGTAACACTGGTCTCTTTGCTCTGGCCTTCAGCCAGTGCAGTCAGGCAATAGGCTTAGGAAAATATTCTTCATATTTTCCTGGCAGTAACAATAGTGGCAGACATTCTCCCGGAAATTACTAAATACCAGTAGATTTCCTTTCACTTAACGTTTATTTCCTGTATTGTATATTTATGTTTTTGAAATCAATTCTTTACTATTGTTGTATTGTTGTCTATGCCAATAAAGGCTTGCTGGAAAAAAATGGTTGGCAAAAAACATACTCTGTCTGATCCTTTGGGGGGCAATTGCTGGTAGGATCCCCCATGCAGCTGGAAGGCAAGCTTTAGCCCAGGTGCTTGGCCTGCAAAATTAGCAAACAATTTTCATGAAATGCAAATTATGCTGATTGGATTTGGGGAGTCTAAATTATATATAAAACATATTTTTAAGAACATTTTTTTAATCCCTTAGACTGGAACTCTTACAAAAATTAGGAGAATCCATACATGGAATCAGGTTGGGAAAATAGGGGTTTGGAAAAGGAAGGCTAATAAAGTCAATTGGAACTAGAAGAGATGTCTTATAAATTGCAAACAGATGGTGCTCGATAATAATGGAGGCCTTTTTTTTGAAAAAAAGAAGCAAATAGAGGAAATGTCAAAGGGCAGATTAATTTCTAAAGATAAGAGTCCAAACTGTTAAGCTGAACGGGGTATAAAACTTCTTTTTTATTGGTGGCTCCCCTAAGGTAAGGGGCCACATTCTCAATCATTTCTGTTGTCAGTAAAAAAAGCGCCAGTTTCCAAGTCTTGGTAGTAATTGTTGTCTGGGGTCATGTAGGCTGCTAGGAACTCTCCAGATTTTCTGGACTTTGTTCCACTTTCAGCTTTAGGAAGATACCTTTCCAAACTGGTGCGAATAACAAATCATTATTTCCCAGGTTTCGTACCCTGACCTCCAAATGGACCATCCCCAGATTTCCAAGAGTTTCCCAACCTGGATTTGGCAACACTACCCCTCATTGCCACTGGTAGCCAGGGGGGACCTGGGTGGATCCATTTTGGCGCGTGTACAGACTATGGGACTTGCAGTGACTGAACTTAGGACAGATTGATATATTAATAAGTAGGCGGCCAGGAAACTGATCCCCTATGTGTACAACCTTGGCCCAGCACCAGTCTGGCTATGAACGGCAAAGCCCAAGTCTGTCCTCAAATGGACAGCTCTGCGTACTCTTCCGTGTGGTCGCCACATCTCAAAAAGGATATCGAAGAGATAGAAAAAGTGCAGAGAAGGGCAACGAGGATGATTGAGGGACTGGAGCACCTTCCTTATGAGGAGAGGCTGCAGCGTTTGGGACTCTTTAGTTTGGAGAGGAGACGTCTGACGAGGATGTGATTGAAGTCTCTATACTTAAGCATTGGGTAGAAAACGTCGACACAGAGAAATCTTTGCTCTCTTTCTCACAATACTAGAACCAGGGGGCATTCATTGAAAATGCTGGGGGGAAGAATGAGGACTAATAAAAGGAAACACTTCTTCACACAACGTGTGATTGGTGTTTGGAATATGCTGCTACAGGAGGGGGTGATGGCCAGTAACCTGGATAGCTTTGAAAAGGGCTTGGACAGATTTATGGAGAAGTCGATCTCTGGCTACCAATCTTGATCCTCCTTGATCTCAGATTGCAAATGCCTTAGCAGACCGGGTGCTCAGGAGCAGCAGCAGCAGCAGGCCATTGCTTTCACATCCTGCATGTGAGCTCCCAAAGGCACCTGGTGGGCCACTGTGAGGAGCAGAGTGCTGGACTAGATGGACTCTGGTCTGATCCAGCAGGCTAGTTCTTATGTTCTTATGTGTGGGAAGAGAGGGCTATCTGGAGTCCACTGAGCCTCCGCACCTTCACAACACTATTACATTTACAGTGCTGCAGTTCAGAGGGCTTGTGTCAAAGGTCAACAGTTTCAGCAAATCCCAGTGATGGATTCCAGCATCTCAGTCCATCTCAGCAGCAGGGCATGGCCAGAAGGGGGCCATGTTTTACCCACAGGGCACTGAATATTTGTGTGGACCCTGATGCTAACTTGATGTCCTGTCTATCTGGCTCACACGCTGTGACTCTATGGATGCTAAAAGAACATATCCTTAGTATCTGTAGGATACTGAACTCTGATCCCAATAAGCTAGCGCAATAATCTTGTGAAATGTTTTCTGAATATTTGATTTTGTTCCTGTGTGCTTCTCATAACAAATCTTTGACACTTGCTGACATTGGCCTCCGATTCCTAACCTCACGAATTTGAGCTCAAGCGCACATTGCCATTCTAAAATATTGGAGAAGGCTATGCAAAAATTCCACTAGTTTATTTGGTAAACTTAGGCTCATTCCGCACATGCAGAATAATGCACTTTCAAACTGCTTTCAGTGCTCTTTGAAGCTGTGCGGAATGGCAAAATCCACTTGCAAACAGTTGTGAAAGTGGTTTGAAAACGCATTATTTTGCGTGTGCGGAAGGGGCTTTAGTTACGAGATGCTGCTGCAAAATGAGATGGCCCGGTCAGTATTTTATAACAACATTCTTATTTGTTATTCCATCTCAAATGATACCCAGGGTGTACCTGTGCCAGATTTTACCAACCGTGATTGGATGTTTAAGTGAGATGCTGCATCTGACAGGCGGCTAATCCTCTAGTATAAATGTTCTCCCTGGTTAAGCTATCAAACAGAGTCTCACATTTGGCTAACATCACTTCATTTAATCTCAGAATAGTTCTTACAACTGATTATTTTTCAAACTATGCCAACAGCTCTGCTACCTAGATGCTATATCTAGACCCTGATGGCCTCTTGCCTTCATATTTGAGGAGTTGCTTCATTATATGCTATATTAGGGTCATTCCGCACATGCAGAATAATGCACTTTCAAACTGCTTTCAGTGCTCTTTGGAGCTGTGTGGAATAGCAAAATCCACTTGCAAACAGTTGTGAAAGTGGTTTGAAAACGCATTATTTTGCGTGTGCGGAAGGGGCCTTAGTTACGAGATGCTGCTGCAAAATGAGATGGCCCGGTCAGTATTTTATAACAACATTCTTATTTGTTATTCCATCTCAAATGATACCCAGGGTGTACCTGTGCCAGATTTTACCAACCGTGATTGGATGTTTAAGTGAGATGCTGCATCTGACAGGCGGCTAATCCTCCAGTATAAATGTTCTCCCTGGTTAAGCTATCAAACAGAGTCTCACATTTGGCTAACATCACTTTATTTAATCTCAGAATAGTTCTTACGACTGATTATTTTTCAAACTATGCCATCAGCTCTGCTACCTAGATGCTATATCTAGACCCTGATGGCCTCTTGCCTTCATATTTGAGGAGTTGCTTCATTATATGCTATATTAGGGTCATTCCGCACATGCAGAATAATGCACTTTCAAACTGCTTTCAGTGCTCTTTGAAGCTGTGTGGAATAGCAAAATCCACTTGCAAACAGTTGTGAAAGTGGTTTGAAAACGCATTATTTCGCGTGTGCGGAAGGGTCTCTTTAAAAAGAACCTAGATCCAAAATGTCTTGTTTCTTTTAAACAAAAATTAATTCTTCTGTTGACTAGAAGAAGCTCTCTTTTCTCCTTTCCGATAACGATCCTTTTGTTTCCTATAAAACACAATATTTTGCTCTAATAGCCAAGAAAATTTGAGCGAGAACTGTATTTAATTTGGCCAATTCCTGTATCTGATTTTAAAATTATGTCCTTTAGCTGATGTTATCTGTTTTGTGGTAGTACCTGACTTTACGGGGGGCCAATATTTATCTGATGGCAATATTTATTTGATTATAGTTCATTGGCCATAGACAATGAATTACACCTGGACCCAAACTTAATCTACGTCTATAATTAACTATTGTTGGCAATATCTATCATTTTCCTGATGTTCTTAACGTTTGATGTATTGTCGAAGGCTTTCACAGCTGGAATCAACTGGCGACGGTGGGTTTTCTGGGCTGTGTGACAGTGATAGATAAATTTTGCTCCTAATGTTTGTTGGTTTGCATCTTTAAGAGGCTGAAGTCACGGTTGGATATATTGCGTACCATAGGTATGGATGAAATGCTGGAAGCGGGCACCGAAAATTCTAACTTTCTGTAACAGAACATGGAACGATACAGTGTTGGCACCGGCCAAAATAACATCGCACCGTCACCACAAATGGCAACTGTGTTTTTTCCAGGCTGCGTGGCCGTGGTCTGGTAATTTTTGCTCCTAACGTTTTGTAGGCCTCTATGGCTATCCTCTTCAGTGGCAGGTCCCAGTAAGATGTGTCTTGCCATAGATGTGGGCAAAACATTAGGAGCTAAGGCTTGTAAATACATTTTTTTGGGGGGGGGTGTTAATGTAACCTCTATCTGTGGGTTCTGTGGGGCAGAACTTGGAATGAGTTTGCAACAACAAGTTTGAAAAACAAAATGGTTTACTTTCTTAACATATAACATCAACATTTAACATCACACTTCAAGGTCCTGTTCAGGTTGCATTTTCAAGTCCTTATATTTACAGTCTACTGATATTGCCAAGTCCAATTCTTCTTTGCAAGTGGGTTGGCTCCTGAAGACTCCAAGGGCTTGATGAACAGGATTCAACATGATGAAGGTTTCCAGGAGAACTCTCACCCATTACAATCCCAAAAAGAACCCTGAAACAATAAACTCCAACATTTACAACATAGCAAAAATAAACAACTCCCTTCCCAGTAGTTCCCAACAACATTACAGTTTACCTTAACAAGGTTTTAAGGGCTTATAGACATCAAGGTCCGAGTCTGGTAGCCTCGTCTCCTCCAAACTACATGAGCTCTGCAGCCTTCTGCTGCTTTGAGTCTCCACCCCTTTCTGGGTCAACCCATTCTGAGCATGGGGGTTACAGTAACACCAACCAAAATGTGCAAATAGCAGTTGTGGGTTTTCCAAGCTGCGTGGCTATGGTCTGGTCGTTTTTGCTCCTGATGTTTCGCCCATGACAACAGCGTGTGTAGCAGACTTCCCTCTGTGGTACACCTCTGAAGACGCCAGCCACAGATGCAGGCGAAACGTTAGGAACAAGATCCACCAGACCACGGCCACACAGCCCGGAAGACCCACCACAACCAGTTGAATCCGGCCGTGAAAGCCTTTGACAATGCACCCGTTCTTAATGTTTCTTTCAATAATTTTAACAATGATTTTGCGGGGATAAGAAGAATACGACCTCCTGTTGTGGCTCTCTCTTTCCTTTTCCTCTGGCCCAGCCTGCTCCCTGCAGGAGAAGCGCTGCAATTGGCAAACGCTTTTCTGCATCAGCCAAACGACTCCTCCAGCCAGAAGAGGGCACTTGCAAAGAGAAAAAAAAAATATATATGTGCACATTTGCAAGGTTTTTTTCCCCCCCCTGCAGTTGCAAATTTGAACGTGGCGACAAACGGAGCCTTTTCCCTTCCGCTTCCTGCATCCAGCCCGGAGCGGCTCTGCGCAAAGGTGAGCCGCTGCAAAAAGCGAGAGGTGGGCATTGCAACCCCGGGGATCTGGTGCAGCATTTCCGGCTTCTTGTGCAAAACAAGGACAGGGAGCATCCTGCTCTTTGCAAAGGATGGATTCGGGGCCGCAAACGGCGGAGGCTCCTGTGTGCATTTAGGTCCCCCATTTTGAAATGTGGATGCTGTTGTGTTAAGGGAGGTTTCTTGGCTGCCCAAAAGCTGGAGGCAATGATATTACCGGCTTTCCTATAAGGCTTTAACGGGATCGAGACGGCTGGATGAGATCTCGGGCGTCCTCCCGACAACCTTGCGAGGTAGGCCGGCGCAAGTGCCGCAGCAGTTGGGCTTATAAAGAGGAATGGTTTCAGAAATGACTTAGTAGCCTGCATTTTGCCTTTTGAAAGAGTTCTGGTTATTTGGTGCTTGTCTCCATATGCAAATTGGGGGGGGGGGGGGTAACAATTGTAGGACGCCCCCTGCTGGGGGAGAGAGAAAAGCAGAACATATTTGGCTAATAATGGAAAAGAAAAGGGGAAGGGAAGAGAAGAGAAGAGAAGAGAAGAGAAGAGAAGAGAAGAGAAGAGAAGAGAAGAGAAGAGGATATATATTTTGGAAGGCCAGGTAAGTGTGGGGAGAGGCCAGAGCTTAAAAATAAAAGTTACCTGTTGTCTCTAGGGCTGATTCCGCATGGGCCAAAAACAGTGGTGTGAAAACAGTGTAAACAGTGTAAACCCTTTTACACCATTTTAAATCATTTTACATCGGCTCATTCCGCACATGCAGAATAATGCACTTTCAAACTGCTTTCAGTGCTCTTTGAAGCTGTGCGGAATAGCAAAATCCACTTGCAAACAGTTGTGAAAGTGGTTTGAAAACTCATTATTTTGCGTGTGCGGAAGGGACCATCGTTTTCACGCTGTTTTCGCACCACTGTTTTTGGCCCATGCGGAATCAGCCTAGGAGTGCCTTTTTAATTTTCATCACACTTGTAAGTTGGCAGCTAGACCAGTGGTTGTCAACCTTCCTAATGCCGCGACCCTTTAATACAGTTCCTCATGTTGTGGTGCCCCCCAACCCTAACATTTATCCATTTTACAGATGGAGAACACTGATGCAGACAGTCTTAGGGGACCCCTGGGAAGGGGTCTTTCGACCCCCCAAAGGGGTCCCGACCCCCAGGTTGAGAACCACTTAGCTAGACTGTGCTGATCCATACACCCGGTTAGACTACTGTAACATGCTCTGTGTGGGGCTGCTCTTGAAGACAGCATGGATGCTTCACTTGGTTCAAAATCCAGCAACCTGACTGTTTTCTAAGCTTAGTCATATAAATTGTATAATATCTGTTGGCTTCTGGGCCCAGGGCTGGTTCTTAACTACCAAGCCTTTCTCAGGGGCACCGGTGTCTACCAGACCAGGACTGCCAAACGGATCCTAGAGCACCAGGTGTGCTTTTCAGTCAACCTGCTTCCCGCCGTACCACGTAGTTACCTGTCTGCTGAGTCTCAGTCTGGGAAAAGGTGGGGCAAGGAGGAAGAAGAAGAAGAGTTTGGATTTATATCCCCCCTTTCTCTCCTGCAGGAGACTCAAAGGGGCTGACAATCTCCTTGCCCTTCCCCCCTCACAACAAACACCCTGTGAGGTAGGTGGGGCTGAGAGAGCTCCCAGAAGCTGTGACTAGCCCAAGGTCACCCAGCTGGCGTGTGTTGGAGTGTGCAGGCTAATCTGAATTCCCCAGATAAGCCTCCGCAGCTCAGGTGGCAGAGCTGGGAATCAAACCCGGTTCCTCCAGATTAGATACACGAGCTCTTCACCTCCTACGCCACCGGAGAACAAGAGAGAAGGAGCAGGAATTGATCACCTGGTAGACACGATATTTTTTTTCCTCGTGTGCTCTGGCAACGCTCAGTGGCAGAGTGCCCTTTGTAAAACCCAATTTGGCGAGGGTGAATTGTTATCTACAACCCAATCCTCTAATTTTAACTTTTAGCTGTTTACTATATAGTTTTGAAGCAATGGATAAAAGACTGATTGGTCTGTAGTTTTCGGTTCATTTTTTATCTCTTTTATGTTTCAGAACAATTATGCTAGTCAACCACCCTTTGGGTATTTTTGCCAGCATCGTTAATTTGGGAAGAAAGTTTCACTGATAGAGGGGCCCACCAGGTGATATGGTCTTTAAAACACTCTGGAAGAATCAATTGCTTTCCAGGCGATTTATTAGAAGTATAAGTGACCCTATTAATGATTTTAT
>NC_059436.1:52539635-52555115 GCF_021028975.2 Sphaerodactylus townsendi | reverse complement strand
AAAATCATTAATAGGGTCACTTATACTTCTAATAAATCGCCTGGAAAGGAATTGATTCTTCCAGAGTGTTTTAAAGACCATATCACCTGGTGGGCCCCTCTATTAGTGAAACTTTCTTCCCAAATTAACGATGCTGGCAAATTACCCAAAGAGTGGTTGACTAGCATAATTGGTTTGAAACACAAAAGAGATAAAAAATGAACCGAAAACTACAGACCAATCAGTCTTTTATCCATTGCTTCAAAACTATATAGTAAACAGCTAAAAGTTAAAATTAGAGGATTGGCTTGTAGATGCTCTTCTGGATTTCACCCTCGCCAAATTGGGTTTTACAAAGGGCACTCTGCCACTGAGAATTGCCAGAGAACACGAGGAAAAAAATATTGTGTCCACCAGGTGATCAATTCCTGCTCCTTCTCTCTTGTTCTCCAGTGGCGTAGGAGGTTAAGAGCTTGTGTATCTAATCTGGAGGAACCGGGTTTGATTCCCCGCTCTGCCGCCTGAGCTGTGGAGGCTTATCTGGGGAATTCAGATTAGCCTGTACACTCCCACACACGCCAGCTGGGTGACCTTGGGCTAGTCACAGCTTCACAGAATCTCTCAATACCTCTCACAGGGTGTTTGTTGTGAGGGGGGAAGGGGCAAAGGAGATTGTAAAGCCCTTTTGAGTCTCCTGCAGGAGAGAAAGGGGGGATGTAAATCCAAACTCTTCTTCTTCCTCCTACACCCCTTTCTTTTCCCAGACTGAGACTCGGCGGGGCGAAATTGTAACCACGTGGTACTTGGTGAAGCAGGTTGACTAGAAAGCACACCCTGGTGCTCTACAGGAAGGATCCGTTTGGCAGTCCTGAGGTCATTGAACACACCGGTGCCCCTGAGAGAAGGCTTGGTAAGTTAAAGACCAGCCCTGAATTTAGGAAACCAACAGATATTATACAATTTATATGACTAAGCTTAGAAAACAGTCAGGTTGCTGGATTTTGAACCAAGTGAAGCATCCATACAGTCTTCAAGAGCAGCCCCACACAGAGCGTGTTACAGTAGTCCAACCGGGTGTATGGATCAGCACAGTCTAGCTCAGTGGTTCTCAACCTGGGGGTCGGGACCCCTTTGGGGGGGGGGTTGAACGACCCTTTCACAGGGGTCGCCTAAGACTCTCTGCATCAGTGTTCTCCAGCTGTAAAATGGATAAATGTTAGGGCTGGGGGTCACCACAACATGAGGAACTGTATTGAAGGGTCGCGGCATCAGGAAGGCTGAGAACCACTGGTCTAGCTGCCAACTTACAAGTGTGATGAAAATTAAAAAGGCACTCCTAGGCTGATTCCGCATGGGCCAAAAACAGTGGTGTGAAAACAGTGTGAAAACGATTTAAAATGGTTTAAAATGGTGTAAAAGGATTTACACTGTTTTCACACCACTGTTTTTGGCCCATGCGGAACCAGCCCTAGAAATAACAACAGGTAGCTTTGATTCTTAAGCTCTGGCCTCTCCCCACACTTACCTGGCCTTCCAAAATATATATCCTCTTCTCTTCTCCATTATTAGCCAAATATTTCCTGCTTTTATCTCTCCCCCAGCAGGGGGCATCCTACAATTGTCACCCCCCCCCTTTTGCATATGGAGACAAGCACAAAATAACCAGAACTCTTTCAAACGGCAACATACAGGCTACTAATCCTCACGCACAGTCATTTTTAAAACCGTTCCTCTTTATAAGACCAACTGCTGCAGCACTTGCGTCGGCCTACCTCGCAAGGTTGTCGGGAGGACGCCCGAGATCTCATCCAGCCGTCTTGATCCCGTTAAAGCCTTATAGGAAAGCCGGTAATATTATCACCTCCAGCTTTGGGCAGCCAAGAAACCTCCCTTAACACAACCGCGTCCACATTTCAAAATGGGGGACCTAAATGCACATAGGAGCACCCGCCGTTTGCGGCCCCGAATCCATCCTTTGCAAGGAGCAGGACGCTCCCTGTCCTTGTTTTGCAAAAGAAGCCGGAAATGCTGCACCAGATCCCCGGGGTTTCAATGCCCACCTCTAGCTTTTTGCAGCGGCTCACCTTTGCGCAGAGCCGCACCGGGTCGCTCCGGGCTGAATGCAGGAAGCGGAAGGGAAAAGGCGCAGTTTGTCGCCACGTTCAAATTTGCAACTGCAGGGGAAAAAAAACCCTGCAAATGTGCACATATATATATATTTTCCTCTTTGCAAGTGCCCTCTTCTGGCTGGAGGAGTCGTTTGGCTGCAGCAGAAAAGCGTTTGCAAATTGCAACGCTCCTCCTGCAGGGAGCAGGCTGGGCCAGAGGAAAAGGAAAGAGAGAGCCACAACAGGAGGGGATATTCTTCTTATCCCCACAAAATCATTGTTAAAATTATTAAAAGAAACATTAAGGACGGATGCATTGTCAAAGGCTTTCATGGCCGGATTCAACTGGTTCACAGAGGGAAGTCTGTTACACACTCTGTTGTCATGGGCGAAACATCAGGAGCAAAAACGACCAGACCATAGCCACACAGCTTGGAAAACCCACAACTGCTATTTGCACATTTTGGTTGGTGTTAATGTAACCCCCATGCTCAGAATGGGTTGACCCAGAAAGGGGTGGAGACTCAAAGCAGCAGAAGGCTGCAGAGCTCATGGAGTTTGGAGGAGACAAGGCTACCAGACTCGGACCTTGATTGGTATAAGCCCTTAACACCTTGTTGTTGGGAACTACTGGGAAGGTAGTTGTTTATTTTTGCTATGTTGTAAATGTTGGAGTTTATTGTTTCAGGGTTCTTTTTGGGATTGTAATGGGTGAGAGTTCTCCTGGAAACCTTCATCATGTTGAATCCTGTTCATCAAGCCCTTGGAGTCTTCAGGAGCCAACCCACTTGCAAAGAAGTATTGGACTGGGCAATATCAGTAGACTGTAAATATAAGGACTTGAAAATGCAACCTGAACAGGACCTTGAAGTGTGATGTTAAATGTTGATGTTATATGTTAAGAAAATAAACCATTTTGTTTTTAAAACTTGTTGCAAACTCATTCCAAGTTCTGCCCCACAGAACCCACAGATAGAGGTTACATTGACACACACACACCAATATATTGCTATAGAAGCTAGCATAGCTCCTAATTTTATTACATTTATGGCAAAGAGCACATCGCTACAGGGACCTGCCTCTGAAGATTTGATAGCCATAGAAATGCCTACAAAGCGATTTAGGAGCAAAAGAGTGATGAATACGGCCACGCAGCCTGGAAAAAACACAGTTGCCATTTGTGGACGATGTTATGTTATTTGGGTTGGTGTTAACACTTCACCACCACCACCCCATGCCCCCAAAAGAAAGAAAGAAAGTGTTTTCAAGGCTTTAGCTCCTAACATTTCATCCGCATCTATGGTAAAATATATCTTACTCGTGACTTGCCTCTGAAGATGCCAACCACAAATGTTAGGAGCAAAAATGACCAGACCACTGTCACACAGCCCAGAAAACCCACCGTCGCCAGTTGATTCCAGCTATGAAAGCCTTCGACAATACATCAAACGTTAAGAACATCAGGAAAATGATAGATATTGTCAACAATAGTTAATTATAGACGTAGATTAGGTTTGGGTCCAGGTATAGTTCATTGTCTATGGCCAATGAACTATAATCAAATAAATATTGCCATCAAATAAATATTGGCCACCCGTAAAGTCAGGTACTACCACAAAACAGATAACATCAGCTAAAGGACATAATTTTAAAATCAGATACAGGAATTGGCCAAATTAAATACAGTTCTTGCTCAAATTTTCTTGGCTACTAGAGCAAAATATTGTGTTTTATAGGAAACAAAAGGATCATTACTGGAAAGGAGAAAAGAGAGCTTCTAGTCACCAGAAGAATTAATTTTTGTTTAAAAGAAACAACAAGACATTTTGGATGTAGGTTCTTTTTAAAGAGACTAATATAGCATATAATAAGGCAACTCCTCAAGTTCTGAAACTCCTCAAACATGAAGGCAAGAGGCCATCAGGGTCTAGATCAGTGATGGCGAACCTATGGCACGGGTGCCAGAGGTGGCACTTGGAGCCCTCTCTGTGGGCACGCGCACAGAGTTCGTCATGCGGGGGGCAGAAAATCACCCCCCCCACACACACACATCTAGGGTGGCTTGGGCACAACATGCGCGCACCGCGGTGAGCAGGAGGACTCAGCTGGTGGGCCTGGTGCCTGTGATCCGGGTAAAGCACTTTGCAAAGTGGCGAGAAGCAGAAGGAGAGCAAGAGATGCTAGAGAGGCACAGAGCAGTGCGCCCAGGACTTGCTGGAGGCTAGAGCAGGCTGGCCCCTGCTCGAGCGAGTGGGGCGGAGGAAGAGGGAGTTAACCGGTTTTTTCTAAACTAAAACCTCAGCATTCAGGTTAAATTGCTGGGTTGGCACTTTGCGATAAATAAGTGGGGTTTGGGTTGCAATTTGGGCACTCGGTCTCAAAAAGGTTCGCCATCACTGGTCTAGATATAGCATCTAGGTAGCAGAGCTGTTGGCATAGTTTGAAAAATAATCAGTCGTAAGAACTATTCTGAGATTAAATGAAGTGATGTTAGCCAAATGTGAGACTCTGTATGATAGCTTAACCAGGGAGAAAATTTATACTGGAGGTTTAGCCGTCTGTCAGATGCAGCATCCCACTTAAACATCCAATCATGGTTGCTAAAACCTGGATATCATTTGAGATGGAATAACAAATAAGAATGTTGTTATAAAATACTGACCGAGCCCTCTCCGATATTTTAGAATGGCAATGTGCATTTGAGCTCAAATTCATGAGGTTAGGAATTGGAGGCAAATGTCAGTAAGTGTCAAAGATTTGTTATGAGAAGCACACAGGAACAAAATCAAATATTCAGAAAACATTTCACAAAATTATTGAGCTAGCTTATTGGGATAAGAGTTCAGTATCCTACAGATACTAAGGATTTGTTCTTTTAGCATCCATAGAATCACAGCGTGTGAGCCAGATAGACAGGACATCAAGTTAGCATCAGGGTCCACACAAATATTCAGTGCACTGTGGGTAAAACATGGCCCCCTTCTGGCCATGCCACGCTGCTGAGATGGACTGAGATGCTGGGATCCATCACTGGGATTTGCTGAAACTGTTGACCTTTGACACAAGCCCTCTGAACTGCAGCACTGTAAATGTAATAGCGTTGTGAAGGTGCGGAGGCTCAGTGGACTCCAGATAGCCCTCTCTTCCCACACATAAGAACATAAGAACGAGCCTGCTGGATCAGACCAGAGTCCATCTAGTCCAGCACTCTACTCCCTACTTGGTAGCCCTACCAGGAATTGCCTTTAAGAGCTCACGATTACAGAGATGTGAAAGCAAAGGGCCTTCTACTGCTGCTGCATACCGAAACCTGGTCTGCTAAGGCATTTGCAATCTGAGATCAAGGAGGATCAAGATTGGTAGCCAGAGATCAACTTCTCCTCCATAAATCTGTCCAAGCCCTTTTTAAAGCTATTCAGGTTAGTGGCCATCACCACCTCCTGAGGCAGCATATTGCAAACACCAATTACAAGTTGTGTGAAGAAGTGTTTCCTTTTATTAGTCCCAATTCTTCCCAGCAGCACTTTCAATGTATACCCCCTGGTTCTACTGACATTGTGAGAAAGAGAGGAAAGAATTTATCTCTATCGACATTTTTTCACTGCCAATGCATGAATTTTATGAACTTCAATCCCATATCCCCCCCTCAACCCGTCTCCCTCTCCAAACTAAAGGAGTCCCCAGGCCTGCGAAGCTCTCCTCATAAGGAAGGTGCTCCAATCCTTCAATCATCCTCATTGCCCTTCTCTGCACTTTTTCTATCTCTTCGATATCCTTTTTGAGATGTGGCGACCACACAGAAGAGTACACAGAGCTGTCCATTTGAGGACAAACTTGGGCTTTGCCATTCATAGCCAGACTGGTGCTGGGCCAAGGTCGTACAAGTAGGGGATCAGTTTCCTGTCCTTCTACTTATTAATATATCAATCTGTCCTAAGTTCAGTCACTGCAAGACCCATAGTCTGTACATGCGCCAAAATGGATCCACCCAGGTCCCCCCTGGCTACCGGTGGCGAAGAAGAAGAAGAAGAAGAAGAAGAAGAAGAAGAAGAAGAAGAAGAAGAAGAAGAAGAAGAAGAAGAAGAAGAAGAAGAAGAAGAAGAAGAGTTGGATTTATATCTCCCCTTTCTCTCCTGTAGGAGACTCAAGGGGGCTTACAATCTCCTTGCCCTTCCCCCCTCACAACAAACACCCTGTAGAGGGTAAAAGATTGGAGACTGAGAGCTTTCAGAAAGAAGCTGTGACTTGCCCAAGGTCACTTGGCTGAAGTGTGTGGTAAAGAGGTGCCCAGGCCACAATCTGAATTCCCCAGATCGGCCCCTCCCACGAGATCGACAGGCGGCAGAGGTGGGAATCAAACCCGGTTCCTCCAGATTAGATACAAGAGCTCTTAACCTCCTACGCCACAACCTCCAGGTTGGGAAACTCCTGGAAATCTGGGGATGGTCCATTTTGGAGGTCGAAGTCGCCGAGAACCGCAGGAGAATGTGATTTTATTAAATTGGCACCAGTTTGGAAAGGTATCTTTCCTAAAGCTGAAAGCGGAACAAAGTCCAGAAGATCTGGAGAGTTCCTAGCAACCTACATGACCCCAGACAACAATTACTACCAAGACTTGGAAACTGGCGCTTTTTTTACTGACAACAGAAATGATTGAGAATGTGGCCCCTTACCTTAGGGGAGCGCCAATAAAAAAGAAGTTTTATACCCCGTTCAGCTTAACAGTTTGGACTCTTATCTTTAGAAATTAATCTGCCCTTTGACATTTCCTCTATTTGCTGCTTTTAAAAAAAAAAGCCTCCATTATTATTGAGCACCATCTGTTTGCAATTTATGAGACATCTCTTCTAGTTCCAATTGACTTTATTAGCCTTCCTTTTCCAAACCCCCATTTTCCCAACCTGATTCCATGGATGGATTCTCCTAATTTTTGTAAGAGTTCCAGTCTAAGGGATTAAAAAAATGTTCTTTAAAATATGTTTTATGTATAATTTAGACTCCCCAAATCCAATCAGCATAATTTGCATTTCGTGAAAATTGTTTGTTAATTTTGCAGACCAAGCACCTGGGCTAAATCTTGCCTTCCAGCTGCATGGGGGATCCTACCAGCAATTGCCCCCCAAAGGATCAGACAGAGTATCTTTTTTGCCAACCATGTTTTTCCAACAAGTAGCTTTATTGGCTTTGAGCAGCAATACTACAGCAATAGTAAAGGAATTGATTTCAGAGCATGAAATATACAATACAGGAAATAAACGTTAAGTGAAAGGAAATCTACTGGCATTTAGTAATTTCCGGGAGAAAGTCTGCCACTATTGTTACTGCCAGGAAAATATGAAAAATATTTTCCTAAGCCTATCGCCTGACTGCACTGGCTAAAGGCCAGAGCAAAGAGACCAGTGTTACCCAAAAGTCTCCATAGGGCCTGGAAAGGACGTGTATATGTGGTTGTGCCAATGTTTTACATGGTTTTCTTCCTGCTTTTATTTCTGTTAAAACTTAGGCCCTTTCCGCCGCGAGACTGTCACGGCATACCAAGAGGCCAGCAAAAACGCCGTCCCCAGGGAGCCGTTCGCACAGGGGGCGCAGCTGCTTTGCAGCCGCGCCGCCCGAGCGGTGCGAAGCCGCCATTTTCCTACCTCGCTTCCCGAGCGAGGTTTACGGAAAACAGTGGCTTCTAGCCACTGCCGTGCGAACGGCAGTGGCGGGAAGGCGCCTTCCCTCCCCCCATGTCCGGTCGACCTACCTGCTCTGCGGCCGTCCGGCGCATTACCGAGGCCTGGGGACATGCCCCCCCTACCCTGCGACTCCGGAGGCTGATTTAGCATGGGAACGAAGTAATCCCACAACACCGGTAACGACGATACTTCAAACGACGCGCGGAAGCAAATCGGCGGCGACTGGATATATTTACCAACATGGCGCCGATAAAGTCCAGGTAAGTTCTATAAGGACCGTCTCGCCAAATTAGCCCTACCGTCGTAATAAGCCGACCCAACCCCTACCGTGGCCGTGCAGAAATGGCCTTAATGTAAGCCCCTCAGTGTTGGATTTATTGTTTGCCCAATGTGTATGCTTATGTCATAGCTAAGTTTTTCTAGTCGATTTAAGGTTTATTAATGTTAATTTAGGATATTCTTGTTTGTGCTCTTTTAATATATTGTAAGTTCTGTAGGAAGGAGCGAAAGCCCGAAGCGAGAGGAAACATCAGGGTTTCCACCCTCTTTCTAACCAGCAGGATGGCGTTTTAACTTAAATTAATAATGGCGTCATACAGAAGTCTCTGCCGTGGAAGGAATGCGTTACCGCGCTGTAACATGCGGCCGAACAGCAGTGTATAATTGGCCCCACTTCTCACAACATCACGTTTATTTTGTCAGCCACACAGAAGCTAAATGTGTTCTCAGATGCCCCAGGTGTGACTTTCCTCTAAGGATGACACCACACTTTATTTAGTAGTTTATCCTCCCCTGCTGTTGGTGGATAGAGATCCAAGAATCCCACTGGCAGCGGCTAAGTATCTCTCTGCCCTATTTTCCTTAAAGAAATAAAAGCTCCCTTTTGACTGCTCAAGATCTTTAGATCAAAGGAACTTGAAAGAAGGAAAGGATTTAGGGTTTTATTTTTATAACCTGCCTTTCCCCCAATGGGTACCCAAAGCCGCTTACATCGTCCACCTCCTCCATTTTATCCGGACCACAACCTTGTGAATTGGAAGCGTAGGCGGAGTAAATAGCAGATTGGCTCAGGGTAAGCGGTAAATCTCCCTTGGCACAGAAATTGAGAAAGAACGCCAGAACTTAAGAATAGGCCAGCTGGATCAGACCCAGAGTCCATCTAGTCCAGCACTCTGCTACTCGCAGTAGCCCACCAGATGCCTTTGGGAGCTCACATGCAGGATGTGAAAGCAAGGGCCTTCTTCTTCTGCTGCTGCTCCCGAGCACCTGGTCTGCTAAGGCCTTTGCAATCTGAGATCAAGGAGGATCAAGATTGGTAGCCAGAGATCAACTTCTCCTCCATCAATCTGTCCAAGCCCTTTTTAAAGCTAAGTAGAAGTTCAAATGTGGATCTTTCTGATCCTAGTCAGATACTCCATCCACTTCAGTGTGCTGGTGTACCTGGCTTCCATTTGAAGCCTTCAAGGATCACAAACACTGATTCTCCCCACTCATGATGGGACAGTGGTAGCATACTTTCCCAAACAATCCTCACAAAATTCAATAGAATTATTAGTGACTGATGAAAATAATGTTTTGTACTGTCAGTTGCACATAAGTGGCATTACTCGAGAGCTAGTGTGGCGCAGTGATTAAGAATGATGGACTCTAACCTGAAGAACCAGATTAGATGCCCTACACATGGATGACCATGGGCTAGTTACAGTTCTCTCAGAACTCTCTCAGCCCCACCTACCTCACAAGGTGGATGTTGTGGGGAGGGGAGGGGAAAAATGTATATGCTGTTTTGAGACTCTTTCCGCACGGGCCTAATACAGCGCCCTGGGGACGGCAAAAACGGCATCCCCAGGGAGCTGTTCGCACGGGGGGGCGCAGCTGCTTCGAAGCCGCCGTTTTCCCACCTCACTTCCCCAGCAAGGTTTTTGGAAAACGGCTGACTTCGCTTTAGCGAAAGCGGCTGGAAGAGCGCCATCCCTCCCCCACAATGCCCATATGGAAGCCTACCTTCTCTGCGACCGTCCTGCACATCGTCGAGGCCTGGGGACACGCCCCCTGCCCTGCGATGCCGGAGCGATCGCGCAGGGCAGGGGGGCGTGTCCCCTGGCGTGTCCCCTGGGCGTGTCCCCTGGCGACACGGCGGACAGTAGGTCGATTGGATGACGGCACAGCGAACGGTCCCAGGGGGGTTGGGTCGGCGTCATGTACACCGACCCAACCCCACCATGGCCGTGTGGAAACGGCCTTTGCAGTAGAGAAAAGTGGGATATAAATCCAAATTCTTCCCTTCTCCTCCTGCTCCTCATTCTTCTTCTTCATTTAAACAACATCATATTGTATTAACGTGCCAGGAAATAAAACAAAACACCCTCAGTGACAATTGGTGATATGAACAGGGTCTCAATAGCAACAGAGGCAAAAAAGAGAGAAGAAGAAAAAGTTTTGTATTTATATCCCCCCTTTCTCTCCTGCAGGAGACTCAAAGGGGCTTACGATCTCCTTGCCCTTCCCCCCTCACAACAACAAACCCCCTGTGAGGTAGGTGGGGCTGAGAGACCTCCAAGAAGCTGTGACTAGCCCAAGGTCACCCAGCTGGCGTGTGTGGGAGTGCACAGGCTAATCTGAATTCCCCAGATAAGCCTCCACAGCTCAGGCGGCAGAGCTGGGAATCAAACCCGGTTCCTCCAGATTAGATACACGAGCTCTTAACCTCCTATGCCACTGCAGCTCCATGTGAACACTCTGTTCATATAATCCTACTTCCATCGTATCTAATGATGGAATTCAGAGGAGTTTTTTTTGTTAGGAAACAGTTTGAGCAGGATAGCATATTCGCATTTTGTGCCGTGTTTCTGAAATTCCCAAGTCAAGTGCCTTTAAAAACAAAAGCAAAATGAAAACGGAGGATTTGGGACAGCTCATGGCCAGGGTTACACGGCCAGCATCCAGACAAAATACAGACATCCAAGCCATGCTAGCATGCAACACTAATCCAGCACTGGTTTAGTGAAGGAGTGAAAATACATGTTTTGAAATCCGGTCATTGAGAGCAATAGTTGTAGAAAAGTCTGGCCAGATTGTGTCCCAAAAGCAGGGCTGCCGGCCTCCAGGTGGGGCCCTCGACATGGAAACTACAGAGATCAGTTTCCATGAAGGGAATAGCAGCTTCTGAGGGCAAACTCTATGATATATCACAGGCCCCTTCCGCACACGCAAAATAATGCGTTTTCAAACCACTTTCACAACTGTTTGCAAGTGGATTTGCCCTTCCGCACAGCTTCAAAGAGCACTGAAAGCAGTTTCAAAGTGCATTATTCTGCATGTGCGGAATGAGCCACAGATTCTAGGAGAAATCCTTCCCCAAATTCTCCCTCCACAGGTGCTGTCCTCCCCCCCACCCCAAAAAAAATAATTCAGGAATTTCACAGACTGGAGTTGGCAACCCTCCCCACAAGTGTTAAGCTTACCCAGTGGATAAGGGGTCGTGACCCCAAAGGGGTCACGACCCACAGGTTGAGAACTGCTGTTCTAAAGAGAGGAGAGTTCTAGTGTACCGAAGATTGGCGGGGTATAGGGATTTTGCTTTTAAGTTTTACCTCCAGTAGAGGACATGTTTATGTTTTGTTTTTAAGGGTTTTACATAACTATGAGGGCTGTGTGAGGGTACAGTAAAAAAGTACCAAACCTGTGTTAGGACCCTGTATGTGAATAGTCATAGTCGCGGCCGTTTTACATCTAAGCAAAGGGAACTGTACAAACTGGCAGAACCATGTGTAAGAGCAACATCTAAACTGAACTATAACTGAGTAATCTTAAATGCTATGCTGATGAAATAAATAAACCCTCTAAATCTCTGTGCCAAGCTCTTGTGTAATTAGTATAAATATATGTACCTTTTGCCTCCAAAATCTGAGTGTTGCTTAAATTATTGTTTTATTTAAACCTAATGAATGAAGGGTGACTCTTGCAAACTCTTTGACTCTTGCAAACTCACCCCCCCCCCCAATCCTGTTGGTCAACAAGATTTGACATTACACCCTTTACGCTTGTTAACAGTCAAATGGCTCTTTCTTCCACCCTGGACGTTCCACAGGTATATAGACTCCACTTGCTTTACTACCATCAGATTCTCCAAAGACGCCAGCCACAAATGCAGGCAAAACATCAGGAGAAAATGCTACTAGAATAGGGCCGTACAGCCCGGAAACCACACAGCACCCCAAGACTTGACATTCCCATTAAAAATACTCTGTTTCCAAAAAAGATCTGAAAGATTTTGAAACTTACCAATTGAAATTCTGACATTTGGCCCAGTTTGATCACTTCTCTACACTTGACCACATAATCTCCACCTGTACTTGTCTACATGGAAGTCCCTCTTTATTGTTACCTGTCCCAGGTAAATCACTGGCTCTATTTTTGCCTTCCAGGGGTGCCTTTTTAGATTTAATCAGGGTTTAGCTCTGTCTCCTGACTCTCTAGAAATTACATCTCTGAATGCTGATGAATGCATCTTTTCTCCATTTCACAGGTGATACACAACGTGCAGCCTACCGTGTATTATGTGGCTGTGGGTCAGTGGCAGAGCATTGGCGTAGGAGGTTAAGAGCTCGTGTATCTAATCTGGAGGATCCGGGTTTGATTCCCCGCTCTGCCGCTTGAGCTGTGGAGGCTTATCTGGGGAATTCAGATTAGCCTGTACACTCCCACACACGCCAGCTGGGTGACCTTGGGCTAGTCACAGCTCTTTGGAGCTCTCTCAGCCCCGCCTACCTCACAGGGTGTTTGTTGTAAGGGGGGAAGGGCAAGGAGATTATCAGCCCCTTTGAGTCTCCTACAGGAGAGAAAGGGGGGAATATAAATCCAAACTCCTCTTCTTCTTCTGTGCTAGATCTACATTTTTGAAGGGAGGCAGAAGTACAAAATGGTGCCCTCGTATACATTTGTTTTCTCATATATAACCAACTTATTTAATATACTTCTGTAATTAACAACTCTTTTAAACAATAGAATAAATTCTGTTGACAGTGAAGTGTTCGTGAATAATTACACTTTTATGTTATCCATCTTTTGAATTCCTCATAGAATTCCTTTTGTTGTCAGGAGCCAAGGGAGTTCCTAGCCAGACATGTATGTCAGATGTTAGGAAGAAAGACTCCAATGAACTCGGAGTATGATGACAGTCGTTCCATGGCAAAAATGCTGGAAGGGACAGGAGGAAGTGAAGGGCGGGCTCTCCTAAACCAAGAGCTCCTGCACGTTCAAGCTATGGGCATTCCAGTAAGAGAGTACTGTGGTAGAGAATTCACTGTGATTGGGGACATTTAAAATCCAACAAAGGGAGCCAACTACCCAAATAAAGAAAATAAATTCAGATTCTCCCACAGGAGCTGGACCTCCTAGCTGCTCAATTTGATCCTGGCCTCAGTTTTTATCAGGAAACTAGCGGGCCCGGCCATGCGTTGCTGTGGCAATTGTTCTTCTCATCACAGTCCGCAACCCACACAGATGTCCATGCAGGTCCAATGATTCGCAGCATAGCCTTTTGGGGTGGTCAAATGGAATCCCTCTTTCCCTTTTCAATGCACATCGTTATATGGTGCTGTCTTGTTTTTTTAGTATAAGGTAACCCTTTCCATTCCACAGCAGAACTGTCCAGAGTGCGAACCCTGCTGTCCATGAGGCTGGTTGACACGCACAGTCCTGGCTTGGGTAAGGCAGAACTGGGGCAAGGAGGCAACCCCTGTCAGGCAGCAGAGGCAGGGTGGTGAGGCGCTCAGATCGAGGCCAGCTCCCTAGGTTCTTAAAGGGCCACATGCAAAAGAAGCGGAGGCAGTAGTGTTGGTTCGCCCCCACCCCGTAGATTTTCTTAGAAGAAAAAGGCAAACTCCAGCTCGCTTTTAGTAAAAGAGAGCTGTGGCGAATATGGGTGAGGAAGTGGGTAAGTGGTGGTTGGATGTGAGGGAGGGCCGAGTGAGGTGTGTGAGGATGAGCTGGATGTGTATGAGAGTATGTGTGTTGTGTGGTAGCAGTGGGTGAGGCACAGAGAGTGAAAGTTACCTGCGTGTGAGGGGGGGAACCCCACCTGACGTCTCAAACGGCAAAGTGTGTATGTGTTTCACTTCCACTCGTATTACCTAACAGTATTGCCTATTTATTGTTTCCACTTCTCATCTCTGCCCATCTGCAGGAACATCCTAAGCCCTCAGGCCACAGACAGACAGGCTGCACGAACATTCTAAGGGTGACAGTTAAGCACAGCCAGCTTCATGGCCTGGTGCGCCAGGAAAAAGACGTTTTACCTGGCTCAGGTATGGACTTTCGGTGATTTGAAGGTCCGATTACCTGCCCGCAACAGGGAGGGACGTCCTGTGAAAATTTGGGGGCGATCCGTCCAGCAGCTTCTGAGGGAGACCATTAGGGACAAACACACTGTTAGATTTTTATATAGAGTCATGATGTTTTTCTGACCTATCTGGGTAAATGAAAAACATCTTGGCTTTAAATCATTAAAAGAGGACACAGAGCAAATTATGACAGCATCCAGCTGAGAAGAGCCTTCAGCCACGCTTATTGTGTGTACGCAGGAGTGATCTTTGGTGAGAGAATAATGATCAGTTAAATGATCAATTAAGCATAACTCTGTTTTCCTCTGTGATGATGTTGGATAGGAGGTTCCACTTGGAGGGCATCCCCTTCCATTCTCTTCCCACCACTTGGATCTAATCTGCAGGGATCTAATCTGCAGGGCAAAATAGAGGCCTCTTCAACATTCATTCCTTTGAAGTGCATCCATAGGAGGCCCGCGTCGACAGCTTGCTTGCTTTCTGGTCCACTCGGGCTGGGAGCAGGGAACTTCTTCTGACAAGTATTCTAAGGGTGCAAAGACCAAATCATCATCATCATCATCGCAAGGCCAATCGATGCCCGTGCTTGCAATCACAAAGGGAAATAAGTCGTGGGGATTTTTTTTTTTTTACTAACATGAACGTACACGTTAAGCCCAGAGGTCCTCATACTTCAGGAAGGAATCAATCACAGCCGGGTCACATTTCGCAGCCTTCCTCTCCTTTTCATCTTTGGAATACATTACTGACAACCGGATAGCTTTCCGAGAAGTTTACTTAAGCCTCCTTGGTCAGAAAAGTGCCCAGGGCACCATTTCTGCCTTTCCTCTTGTTTCTGGATGCAACCCCAGGGAGAAAGAGTGAGCCACGGTAAAGTTGCTGCGCCCCCCAACCCCCCCATGGGTGGCTGCATTTGGAAGGAGGGTCAGGTTCAGGAATCCGCAGGCTGCCCGCTTCTCTTCCAGGCAGCCGCAATCAACACGGTTTCCTGGTCCGGAAAAGAGGGCACCAAATCCATCCCGTCTCTCATCAGAACTTCCATGGGAAAATCCTCGGGGCTGCCAAATTTGACAGGCCCAAAGAGAGGGATCAGGAAAGAACCTAGCAATGCAAAGCAATGAACTGAAAATATGTCAACAGGGTATGGCTGGTTGCAGCTCGTTTTCTAAATAAACTTTTAAGACGTTTGAGTGTGAGCGATTCCCCTCTTCCATTCCCAAGAGGGGTCCTGTTCCTAATTCCTCTCCGTGTATTTATTTTTTTCCTCAGACCACTAAAAAAATCAATCAGGGAAAAGGTAAGCTGGGCGTGGGGTGCGGGTGGGGTTCTTTCACCCCCCTGGTTTCCACCCGAGAATCTCCTCTTTGNTCT
>NC_059436.1:52516677-52539547 GCF_021028975.2 Sphaerodactylus townsendi | reverse complement strand
TCTTCTTCTTCTTCTTCTTCTTCTTCTTCTTCTTCTTCTTCTTCACATTCATCTCAGCAACCACCTGCACCTATCCCAGCAAGTAATCAGTTTTCAGGAAATCAGCCCAGGAATTCTCTTTCATTCTGATGACACATCGAATTTCTCCTATCTTCTTGTTCAAACCCCAGAAAAGCAGCCAATTCTTTGCCCCTGGCTTTACTCCCTCATACCGCCTCAGGATCCATTTCGGGGTGTGAATATTGGTCCTTTGTCCATTCATAGTGTGCGTGTTCTGGATTTGTGCAATCCCCCACTGGCTATTTCTCTCATCCCTGGATACCCTGGTTGTCCTGCTCTCCCTGGACTTCTCTTCAGGACTGGTAACTACCACCCATCCCAGTGGTGGGATCCAAACATTTTAGTAACAGGTTCCCATGGTGGTGGGATTCAAACTGTGGCATAGCGCCAATGGGGCGTGGCCAGGCATTCCGGGGGCGGGGCATTCCTGGGCAGGGCTGTGGCAAGGATGCAGCCGCTACGCCAGTCCTTGGGCGGGAAACGAATGCACGCAGGCGCAGGCTGCCACGCATGCCGGTGCACCTCCCGCTAGACTGCTTCCAGTTCTGCGCGCTACTGCTGAGAGGAGGGGTGTAACTAAGGCAAAAATCACGTGGCAAAAATCATGTGGCAATTAGTAACCCCCTCTCGGCACATACAAATAATTAGTAACCTACTCTCGGAAACCTGTGAGAACCTGCTGGATCCCACCTCTGACCCATCCCTGAAACCTCATCCGACTTCCACCCTTTCTCTGTTAGTCAGCCTGGGTATGCTTTTGACGTTTGTGTGCTTATTGCTCAAAGTACATTCCTCGTGTTTCGTTATGTTATTAAAATTTAGTTGCTTCATTGCACAACTGCCTGCTCATTTAAGAGTTCTTGCCTAGACAATCCCGGTGTACAAAAATTCTCGATCTCAGTTAACCCCTCTTGCTCTGGATCTCTGCAGCTAAGTGTCCCAACTAAAAAGTCGAGGCTGGCTGTTCAGGGTAACACGGGAGCCATGAAGAAATTCAGGGGGAAAGAAAAAAACCCAGTCGCCTCTAATTTATTTCCTCCCCTGGTTCAGGCTCATAATTGCTTTTCTCTCTTCCTGCATGCCATCCCCTCCCCTTTATTAGTATTATCACACACACCCTTCCCCACCTCTTGAACATTACTACCCTGTTTCCCCGAATATAAGACATCCCCCGAAAGTAAGACGTAGCAAAGTTTTTGTTTGGAAGCATGCCCGACGAACAGAACACAGAAAAATTAGACATCCCCTGAAAATAAGACACAGCGCACCTTTGGGAGCAAAAATTAATAGAAGACACTGTCTTATATTTGGGGAAACGCGGTACCTTCTTGGTGTTTGCCACCTCCTCTAATCTCTCTTCCACCAGTGAGACCCACATAGAATCTCCACACAGAATCTCCTGTTGGAGTGGCTTCAACAACCGTTAAGACGTTACCCAGCTCAGCTCACGTTCCTTTATTTCTTTGCTGTCTGCACATGTGTCAATGTTGCTGGTGGTAGGGGTGGGGGCAGAGGTGGGATCCAGCAGGTTCTCACCCGTTCCCGAGAGTGGGTTACTAATTATTTGTGTGTGCCGAGAGGGGGTTACTAATTGGGTCTGCTTTTCCGTTAGAAATTCCATTCGGTCCAAAAATCATAACGTCCTGTTGTTTCCTATGTGGCTGGTTAGCGAAGGTAGAAAACGGGATCATTCTCCCTGTTGGGCTGTTTTAAAAACATGTTTTAGAAATATGGTCAAGTTCCTTGTTTAAGGAAAGTCTCCTTCTTTTGATTTCTAGAAACAAAATTAAGTATTTGAAAGTATTAAGTATTTGACAGGCAGTCAATTAGAGGAGAAGTCGTTGTTTCTGTTGGCAGCAGACGATAGGACTTGCTATATGGACAGAAAGACACCAGCTGGAAATTAAAAACTTTTTTTTTTACAGTAAGTTTTTTACAGTAACAGAGAAATTATTAATGCCCCGCCCCCGCAATGCCCAGCCACGCCCCCGTCGTGCCCAGCCCAGCCCCATTGGCGCTACGCCACTGTTTGAATCCCACCACCATGGGAACCTGTTACTAAAATTTTTGGATCCCACCACTGGGTGGATTGGGTTAGATGGGGCCCGCTTTCTTACCCCCGCCCTTCCTTCCATCCTTCCCTCTTCCTTCATTCCTTCCTCCTTCCTTCCTTCCTTCCTTCCCTCTTCCTTCATTCCTTCCTCCTTCCTCCTTCCTTCCTTCCTTCCTTCCTCCCTCCCCCCTTCCTTCATCCCTCCCTCCTCCCTCCCTCCTTCCTTCCTTCCTTCCTTCCTTCCTTCCTTCCTTCCTTCCTTCCTTCCTTCCTTCCTTCCTTCCTTTGTGTGTGTGTGTAAAATTGGATGTTTAAACCCAAGTTACTGCCCAGGATTTTCAAAACCGTCAATCATGGCTGGCCCCATTGTGTTGATTTTGCTACCCACATGGGTCCAGTACTTTGCAGTTATAGCTGTGCACATAAATTATGTATGTTGTGTGTGTATGAATACCATACAGATTGTGCATAAAAACTGTATAATATGCAATACAGTACAGAGCAAGTCTACAAAAACCAAGAGCACCATTTGATAATTCAAACAAATATTTAAAAAGTCTATTTTAAAAGAACGAAAAGAAAAGAATATAAAGAAAAATAAAGAAGGAATGGCAAAAGTGAAAGCTTGCTAATCCGTGCTTCTCTGTGCTCAAGAAAGTACATCTCAAGCTGCACAGTGTGACGTTGTGTACCAAATAATGGTGCAGTGTATCATTAAAAATGAAGAGGCCATGCTGAGAAAAGAGTGGATTTTCCTCATTCCATTCCTTTGCTATTCAAGAATTCTGTCCTGTTCTTCATTTTGCTTCTCCCTAATTCTGTGCTCATGAGAAGAATTTCTAAAATTAGATCCAGAGCAGAAATCCCGCACAGCCGGCAGCAATTTTCAGTCCCTTCCATTCACTGGTGACTTTCTCCCATTACATGTAATCAGTGCAAATGCGCGCATCGCTAAAACACTGCAAAAAAGCAATCTGTGTATCAGTTTGCACATGACTGCAGTGTTTTACTGAGGCAGACAGGCGCTCTAGTACACTGTTAAAAAAACACCACACAAAAGAATCTTGATATAACCATATTGGTAGGGTTAACCTTTTATGGTCAAGGTTAATCTTTTGCATTTGTTCATTAATTTTTCATGTATGTTCTGGTAATGTAGAAAGGACCGGGGGGTGGGGGCACCTTACAAACCAACCAACACAAATGAAAGCCATGGTGAATCACACACATGTTAAAAAAAATCATTTTTTAAAAAATGAAAGATCCTTAGAGGATCAGCTCCTCTTCAGAAACAACCTCAGGTAGGCCCCTTCCGCACATGCAGAATAATAGACTTCCAATCCACTTCCAATGCACTTTGAAGCTGGATTTTATTGTGCGGAAGAGCAAAACCCACTTGCAAACAAGTGTGAAAGCGGATTGAAAGTGCATTATTCTGTATGTGCGGAAGGGGCCGTAATTCGATGCTCCAAAATCAGGGAGAAATATGGATGAGGAGAATTTCACAGTGCCTCTATACTGGATGCATCTCAAAGGTTTTCAAAGCTCATATACCTTCCATGACTTCTTGCTACCACAACTATATGGGCAGAAGACATGATCTCCAACAGTGATAAATACATGAGAGGACAATGGCATTAATCTTAAAATGTTAATCTTAGAACATAAGAACATAAGAACAAGCCAGCTGGATCAGACCAGAGTCCATCTAGTCCAGCACTCTGCTACTCGCAGTGGCCCACCAGGTGCCTTTGGGAGCTCACATGCAGGATGTGAAAGCAATGGCCTTCTGTGGCTGTTGCTCCCGAGCACCTGGACTGTTAAGGCATTTGCAATCTCAGATCAAAGAGGATCAAGATTGGTAGCCATAAATCGACTTCTCCTCCATAAATCTGTCCAAGCCCCTTTTAAAGCTATCCAGGGCCCCTTCCGCACACGCAAAATAATGCATTTTCAAACCACTTTCACAACTGTTTGCAAGTGGATTTTGCCATTCCGCACAGCTTCAAAGAGCACTGAAAGCAGTTTGAAAGTGCATTATTCTGCATGTGCGGAAGGACCCCAGGTTAGTGGCCATCACCACCTCCTGTGGCAGCATATTCCAAACACCAATCACACGATCCTCTAAAGATGCCAGCCACAGATGCAGGCGAAACGTCAGGAGAGAATGCTGCTAGAACACAGCCATACAGCCCGGAAACCACACAGCACCCTATAAAAGATTCTGTTATTTAAAAGCAATTTTAAAAAGCCTTGGTAAATACAACTGATTTACCCTATGGGAAATGCACGGGAGTTAGCTTGCTTTTAAAATGTTCTCCATAATGTTGTGACTCATATTACCATGGCTGCTTTTGACGCAGTCCTTTCTCTGCCCCTAGTTACAAACCTGTTATGTTGCTATGAAGTATAGATGATGATTCTACCCCTCCTTTCATTCACTGCAAAGGGAAGCAGTCCCTAAGGCTGATTCCGCACGGGCCAAAAACAGCAGTGTGAAAACGGTGTGAAAGCAGTATAAACCCTTTTACACCATTTTCACACTGTTTTCCCACTGCTGTTTTTTGGCCCATGCGGAATTAGCCTTAGAGAGCAGCAGTGGCGTAGAAGGTTAAGAGCTCGTGTATCTAATTTGGAGGAACCGGGTTTGATTCCCAGCTCTGCCGCCTGAGCTGTGGAGGCTTCTCTGGGGAATTCAGATTAGCCTGTGCACTCCCATACACGCCAGCTGGGTGACCTTGGGCTAGTCACAGCTTCTCGGAGCTCTCTCAGCCCCACCCAACTCACAGGGTGTTTGTTGTGAGGAGGAAAGGGCAAGGAGATTGTAAGCCCCTTTGAGTCTCCTGCAGGAGAGAAAGGGGGGATATAAATCCAAACTCTTCTTCTTCTTCTAGAAATAGTTGGGTGGAAAGGGAAAGCTTAATCTTGGGTCATTTCAAAATGATCCACTCCACGCATTATTTACTCACACGGATTTTGCTTCATTTTTCAAAAGCTGCATCCGTACACACATGAGCACCATTACCACCCAAAAGATGGAAACAAAACATTGCCAGGGCAAACCCCACCTGTAAGGAATGTCTGTTTTACTAATTGAAATCATCTTTTCCCCTAAAGGTCTTGTTGGTTTGATATTACAGGACAATTTTATATCGCCGTGGATGAGATCCATAAGTCCTAAATTACAAACATATGGTCTTGCCTAACAATTGCTTCTATCAACGGGCCATGATCCGGCTAGGGCGTTCCTTAAACACAGCATCAGAAAGATTTAAATGTGACCCCTAAGTCATTCCTCGATCAAAATATAAGGTATCAGGTAATTTCGATGCCTGATCTTGTACATCTGGAAAAGTCAGGCTACAGAAGAGTTTTCATATTGTTGGCTTGACAACACTACATGTGAAAGGGATCTGGGAGGCTTAGTAGACCACAAACAGAACATGAGTCAGCAGTGTGATGCGGCAGCCATGAAAGCCAATGCAATTTTGGGCTGTATCAATAGGAAGATAGTGTCAAGATCGCGGGATGTAATTGTACCTCTCTATTCTGCATTGGTTAGACCTCATCTGGAATGTTGTGTCCAGTTCTGGGCACCACAATTCAAGAAGGAAATTGACAAGCTGGAACACATCCAGAGGAAGGCAACCAAAATGGTAAAAGGTATGGAATTCATGCCCTCCAAGGGAAGACTTAGGGAGCTGGGGATGTTTAGTTTGGTGAAGAGAAGATTAAGAGGTGACATGATAGTCATGTTTAGATATTTGAAGGGATGTCATGTTGGTGAGGGAGCAAGCTTGTTTTCTGCTGCTCCAGAGACTAGGACCAGGAGGAATGGGTTCAAGGTGAAGGAAAAGAGATTCCACCTAAACATCAGGAAAAACTTCCTGACAGTAAGGGCTGTTTGACAGTGGAATGCACTACTTAGGAGTGTGGTGGAGTCTCTTTCTTTAGAGGTTTTTAAAGAGAGGCTGAATGGCCATCTGTCAGGAGTGCTTTGATTGCGTGTTTCTGTATTGTAGGGGGTTGGACTGGATGGTTCTTGGGGTCTCTTCCAACTCTATGATTCTATGATTTTTCCCTCAGCAGTTACCGGGTATTTGCGCACTTCTGGTCTGCCTCACAGTGAGCTTACATTACCTTCAGGCTATATTTTTGGTTACGTGTTCCTTTTGGCCTCTTCCAAACTCACTACATCTCAGTCAGAGAAGCCTTGAGGTTTTTGAAACCTGATAAAGTGTGACTTTTCCTTGCCCATCACTTCCTCTGTGAAAGTAATCAAGATGTGTTTCTCTTCCTTCAAGTTTTCTCACTCTTTTTATTTTCACTCTGCTGGTCTACCAATAACAACAATAAACTCCTGTCTGTTGCAAGACATTTGAGGATGGTTTTAAGAACATATTTAGTGTGTAACTACAACTGTCATTCTTCAGGATTTAGATCTCTTCCTAGAGTGTGGAAAGGAATAACTTTTAACCTGTTATGATCTGGATCTGTTCCAGCTGGATCCTGACATGTCTCCTGGCCGGGATATGGGATCGCCTATCCGGGACTGTTATTTCTTGCCTGCTCCTTAGTTGTGCTTTTAGGCAGGGGCGACTCAGCTGTTTAGCTGCTGGCAGATTACATTGTAGATAAAATGAAGAGAGGTTCATAATGTGCCGTCTCTCCCATCACTTTCTTTAGACGTAACTCTTCTTTTTTTTAACTGTAAAAAATAATGAGGGAGGGGTGCAATTTGGGTCAGGGCAACGGAGGGCTACAGCATTCCCTGCCTGCTGTTGTTCTGATTGACACTGGCTGACACAGGTTACAATCAGCCCTGGCAAGAAAAGAAAATGGCCAGCAAAGTCCAAAATTTCCCCTCCCATAGCTGGTTTAAAAGACATTAAAAAGTGCCGGGAGATCTGATCACAGATCCCCAGTGGATTTGTAGCTTGATCATTTCAAGGCACATTTCAACTTCTCATCCCTTGATTTACTACATTTTTAACCCCATTTATCCCCCTTGTTTTTAGCCTGTGCAGTTATGTCTGTGTCTTGACTAGGATGGGCTAGGCTAGCATCAGAGGTGGGATCCAGCAGGTTCTCACAGGTTCCCGAGAGTAGGTTACTAATTATTTGTGTGTGCCGAGAGGGGGTTACTAATGGGTGACTTTGCCACGTGATTTTTGCCTCAGTTACGCCCCTCCTCTCAGCAGTAGCGCGCAGAACTTGAAGCAGTCTAGCAGGAGGTGCACCGGCGTGCGTGGCAGCCTGCGCCTGCGTGCATTCGTTCCCCGCCCAAGGACTGGCGCAGTGGCTGCGTCCTTGCCACAGCCCCGCCCAGGAATGCCCCGCCCCTGGACTGCCCGGCCACGCCCCCGGAATGCCCCGCCCAGCCCCATTGGCGCTACGCCACAGTTTGAATCCCACCACCATGGGAACCTGCTACTAACATTTTTGGATCCCACCACTGGCTAGCATCACAATCACCTCAGATTTCCAAAAGTTATCAGGATTGGCCCTGACTGGTGCTCAGATGGGAGACCAAAAAGGAAGTCTAGGGACACTATATTGAGGAAGGCAGTGGCAAACCACTTCCTTTAGTCCTTGAAAACCCTGCAGGATTGCCATAAGTGAACAGTGCCCTTCCACACAGTCTGTGGGGTGTCTGTGTGGTTTAGTTCCCTCTTGAGCCTCTCCGTGTATTTTTAAAATATTCCAATCAAATTGTGTGTGGAAAGAACAGTAAATCAAGGCAGCCTGTAATAGACCCCCAGTTTCCCGTCAGGAGGTTGTGCCTCGGGGCCCTGGGCCTTAGTGGGAGAACTGGGGTGTTAACACCATGCCCCCCATTTGTGTCTGTAAAACAGTGGAAGGTCTGTAAATCTTTGCAAGTTAGCAGTGGTAATTCAAGGGAGCCAAAATCTTAAATTAAGAAGCAGGAAATGGGCTTCTTTCTTTGTACTCAAGTTGCCAAACTCAGGATTGAAAAATTCCTGGAGATTTGGGAGTGGAACCTGGGGGTGAGGGGGTGAGGGAGGGAGAGTTGCTGGACTCCAGTTGGGGCCTGGTGATCCCCCAGGATTCCAGTTGATCTCCAGAGTACAGAAATCAGTTCCCTGGAGAAAGTGACGGCTTTGGAGGGTGGACTCTATGCAGTGGTGGGATCCAAAAATTTTAGTAACAGGTTCCCATGGTGGTGGGATTCAAACTGTGGCGTAGTGCCAATGGGGCTGGGCGGGGGACGACGGGGGCGTGGCCAGGCATTCCAGGGGCGGGGCATTCCTAGGCTGGGCTGTGGCAAGGATGCAGCCACTGTGCCGGTCCTTGGGCAGGAAACGAATGCATGCAGGCGCAGGCTGCCACGCATGCCGGGGCACCTCCTGCTAGACCGCTTCAAGTTCTGTGCGCTGCTGCTGAGAGGAGGGGCGTAACCAAGGCAAAAATCACGTGGCAAAATCACCAATTAGTAACCCCCTCTCGGCACACACAAATAATTAGTAACCTACTCCAGGGAGCCTGTGAGAACCTGCTGGATCCCACCTCTGACTCTATGGCATTATACACTGTGGAGGACTCTCCCCTCCCCGAACACTGCCCACCTGTCTCTGGTGCTTCTGCTCCTGCTGTCCCTCCTATCCCCCATTGCAGAAGTGATGCATTTTGAAAAGCAGTTTACCGTCCACACATACGCACGCACGCACGCACCCTGTTTCCCCCAAAATAAGACCTACCCTGAAAATAAGCCCTAGCATGATTTTGCAGGATTTTTGGAGGATGCTTTAAATATAAGCCCTACTCCCAAAATAAGCCCTAGTTACAGATTCCCCGGCGCAGCTGATCTGGTCACGTGGAGGGCACAAAATCATGGGGAAAAAAAGACATCCCCTGAAAATAAGCCCTAATGCATCTTTTGGAGCATAAATTAATATAAGACCCTGTCTTATTTTCAGGGAAACATGGTACTTCTTATTGATGAAGTGGCGTAGTGGCTAAGAGCAGTGGCTAAGAGCAGGTGCACACTGACCTGGAGGAACCGGGTTTGATTCTCCGCTCTGCCGCCTGAGCTGTGGAGGCTTATCTGGGGAATTCAGATTAGCCTGTGCACTCCCACACACACCAGCTGGGTGACCTTGGGCTAGTCACAGTTCTTCGGAGCTCTCTCAGCCCCACCTACCTCACAGGGTGTTTGTTGTGAGGGGGGAAGGGCAAGGAGATTGTCAGCCCCTTTGAGTCTCCAGCAGGAGAGAAAGGGGGGATATAAACCCAAACTCCTCCTCCTCCTCCTCCTCCTCCTCCTCCTCCTCCTCCTCCTCTTCTTCTTCTTCTTCTTCTTCTTCTTCTTCTTCTTCTTCTTCTTCTTCTTCTTCTTCTTCTTCTTCTTCTTCTTCTTCTTCTTCTTCTTCTTCTTCTTCTTCTTTTTCTGCAAACCTGAGGGTTCCTCCAAGGTAGAGCAGCCCTTATCCAGTGTGAGATAAATGGGAGCTGTTGCTGGCAGTCAGCCCTGGACAGGATGGGTGCATGCGGCAGCAGAGAGAGCCTTCTGCTTTCCTCCCACCCCCTTCATTGGCTGAGACAGAACCATGGCTAGTTGGCAGGTCACACGTCCCCAGGCGCACACCATCCCATCACGTGGGGAGGTGCAAAATCACCCCCACATCCCTCCTTCCCCCCTCTGACCCGGGTTGGCACAGGGGAGGAGGGTTGTGGGGGGCGATTTTGTGGGGGGGCCCACGCCTCCCCCAAGCTGACCAGACCCATCTGAGCTGGGTCAGCGCGGGGGAGGAGGAGATGGCACGATTTTGCACCCCTCCGAGCGTCCCCCGCGCCAACTCAGTTTGTCTGAGCTGGGTCGCCACAGGGGAGGAAGGGATGGCCACCCGGCAGCTCTGTGTGTTGGCGGCCGCAGACCAGCCCCTGCCTTCCCCTGCCTTCCTGTCAACAGGGAAGCTGGGGATGGCAGGAGCCGACCTGAGGCTGTGGCTTGGCGGCAGGCAACTCAGGTGCCGAGCCACAGCCTCCTGAGCCTCCCACCGAGGGGCTGCTCGCCTCAGCACGGAGCTGCTTGGTCAGCACCGAGGAGCTGCTTGCCTCGATGCTGAGCCAAGGGGCCACTTGCCTCGGCTCTGAGCTGTTCGGCGCTAAGGGCTGCTTGCCTCAGCGCCGAACTGCTTAGTGCTGAGGGACTACTTGCCTCAGCGCCGAACTGCTTGGTGCTGAGGGGCTGCTTGCCTCAGCGCTGAACTGCTTAGTGCTGAGGGGCTGCTTGCCTCAGCGCTGAACTGCTTAGTGCTGAGGGGCTGCTTGCTCAACGCTGAACTGCTTAGTGCTGAGGGGCTGCTTGCCTCAGCGCCGAACTGCTTAGTGCTGAGGGGCTGCTTGCTCAGCGCCGAACTGCTTAGTGCTGAGGGGCTGCTTGCCTCAGCGCCGAACTGCTTAGTGCTGAGGGGCTGCTTGCCTCAGCGCCGAACTGCTTAGCGCTGAGGGGCTGCTTGCCTCAGCGCCGAACTGCTTAGTGCTGAGGGGCTGCTTGCCTCAGCGCCGAACTGCTTAGTGCTGAGGGGCTGCTTGCCTCAGCGCCGAACTGCTTAGCGCTGAGGGGCTGCTTGCCTCAGCGCCGAACTGCTTAGTGCTGAGGGGCTGCTTGCCTCAGCGCCGAACTGCTTAGCGCTGAGGGGCTGCTTGCCTCAGCGCTGAACTGCTTAGTGCTGAGGGGCTGCTTGCTCAGCGCCGAACTGCTTGGCGCTGAGGGGCTGCTTGCCTCAGTGTTGAGCTGCTCGGCGCTGAGAGGCCGCTCACCTCAGTGCTGAGCTGCTTGGTGTTGAGCTGTGGCCGCAAGCCACAGGTCAGCATCAGGTCGCTCAGGCGCCAAGCCCCGGCCTCCTGAGCCCCCCACTGGCACCAGCCCCCTACATGCCCCACTTGCCTTGCCACCGAGCCACTGAGGTATGTGGGTTGTGGGGTGCCCGGGGCAGTTGTTGCCAGAGGTGCCATTTTCCGCAGGAACGCCTCTGCTCGTTGGCCATTGTGGGCCCCAGGGCAGCTGCCTCTGTTGCCTGTGAGCCCCCTGAGAATACATTCTGGCCAGCTTCTCATGAGCAGACCATCCAAGCCTTATGCAGGAGTGGAAGAATGCGCACAGTGACCGGGATGACCTCACAGATTGAAGTCACAGCAATGGAATGAAATCCAACAGTCCAGTGTGAAAGGTTGTGTAGGAAGGGGCCAGGAACCGAAGTATTTTTATGAACAGCTGGGGACTTGCCAGATGGAAAGAACAGAAGGGAAGAGATCTGGAGCGTGTGGCCGGCCCAGGAAAATGGCGAGCCGCTCATGAGCTGTTAGTACTGCCAAGAAGGCAAAGTGCCTGGACGCACGGAGCAGCGGGGCCTTTCTATAAGGACAACAAGGGGCTTTAAAAGTTGTACAAAGTCCCTGGTGGGACTATGGCTGCCAACATCCATTACAACCCATTGGCAGATTACAAAAATCAGTTCCCCTGGAGAAAACGGTTGCGTGGGGGGGGGGGGAGCCAGAGATGGGATCCAGCAGGTTCTCACAGGTTCCCGAGAGTAGGTTACTAATTATTTTGTGTGTGCCGAGAGGGGGTTACTAATTGGTGATTTTGCCACGTGATTTTTGCCTTCGTTACGCCCCTCCTCTCGGCAGCAGCGCGCAGAACTTGAAGCAGTCTAGCAGGAGGTGCACCGGCGTATGTGGCAGCCTGCGTGCATTCGTTTCCCGCCCAAGGACCGGCGCAGCGGCTGCGTCCTTGCCACAGCACCGCCCAGGAATGCCCCGCCCCCGGAATGCCCGGCTACACCCCCGTTGTGCCCTGCCCATCCCCATTGGCGCTACGCCACAGTTTGAATCCCACCACCATGGGAACCTGTTACTAAAATTTTTGGATCCCACCACTGGTTCAGAGTCATGTAAAACTAATAGTGAAAGGGGGGGGGAATGGGGCGAGACTCAGCCAATCCAAACGCAGGAAACGGAGGCTGCCTTGTGCATGCATGAAAGAGACTGCAGAAGAGCCTGCGTTGCTTAAGCGGTGCTTATGGAAAAGCCCTGGACTTGTGGGGAACCATTCGAGGTCTCCCTCACCGGTCCTGACCCGAGCGAAGGAAAGAGCCGGGCAGCAGTGGGGAACTACAAGCAGGGCGAGAAGCCACGCAGCAGGTGTGCTCCCCAGCTAAGCCACGGAGCATTTAGAAAGTGCAAAGTCAGCCTAAGTAAATGCCACAAAGATGACATCAGTGGCAACTCTAACAAAGGCTCATTCTGCACATGCAGAATAATGCACTTTCAAACTGCTTTGAGTTCTCTTTGAAGCAGTGCGGAATAGCAAAATCCACTTGCAAACAGTTGTGAAAGTGGTTTGAAAATGCATTATTTTGCATGTGCGGAAGGGGCCATAGTTCTTCAGAAAAAGGGGCTTTGAAAGATTCCAGGATAAGATAATATCGCAACTTATGTATAGAGCACAGGTATGTTCATATAATGATTACCAAAGATTTGAAGTAATTTAGGCTAAATCCCTTAGATGTCTGTTTGGAGCGCTTTGCAGTATATCTAATGCCTTATTTTGGCTAGAAGGTGGGTCAGCCACATAAGAAACACGTGCTTGGCTTCAAACTTTATATTTTCTGGCTCAAACTCAGATTTCTTCCGTCTGATAATTATCATTTTTTTGCTAATAATTATCATTTAAGACGGATGAAAAAAACTGGAGGATAAGTTTCAACAGTTTGCTCCTCTGCTCCAGCTGGAGCATCAACAAGTAGGATATCAAAGATTATGGGATTGCGTGCTTCAAAATGATAGAGCTCAGAACCATTCTGTTTTGGTAGTAGGGTACAGGGATAAAGCTATGCTCCATCAAAGTATCTATATACTTTAGAATACCCTACATACAGTGGTGGGATCCAAAAATTTTAGTAACAGGTTCCCATGGTGGTGGGATTCAGACAGTGGCGTAGCGCCAATGGGGCTGGGGGGGCACGACGGGGGCGTGGCCGGGCATTCCGGGGGTGAGGCATTAATAATTTCTCTGTTACTGTAAAAAACTCTTACTGTAAAAAAAAAAGTTCCTAATTTCCAGCTGGTATCTTTCTGTCCATAATTTAAACTCATTATAGCAAGTCCTATCGTCTACTGCCAACAGAAACAACTACCCTGTTTCCCCAAATATAAGACATCCCCAGAAAATAAGACGTAGTAGAGGTTTTGCTGAAGTGCGAAATATAAGGCATCCCCTGAAAGTAAGACGTAGCAAAGTTTTTGTTTTTAAGCATGCCCGACGAACAGAACACCGAAAAATAAGACATCCCCTGAAAATAAGACATAGCGCATCTTTGGGAGCAAAAATTAATATAAGACACTGTCTTATTTTTGGTGAAACACGGTACTTCTCCTCTAATTGACTGCCTGTCAAATACTTTCAAATACTTGATTTTGTTTCTAGAAATCAAAAGAAGGATACTTTCCTTAAACAAGGAACTTTACCATATTTCTAAAACATGTTTTTAAAACAGCCCAACAGGGAGAATTATCCCGTTTTCTACCTTCGCTAACCAGCCACGTAGGAAACAACAGGACTTTATGATTTTTGGACCTAATGGAATTTCTAACAGAAAATCAGACCCAATTAGTAACTCCCTCTCGGCACACACAAATAATTAGTAACCCACTCTCGGGAACTGGTGAGAACCTGCTGGATCCCTCCTCTGCCTACATATTCCAAAATTCCAATACCAAAAAAACAAAGATACAGCCAGTTTCCCTCCTTACGTAGATTGCTAAAACAGGGTATTACAATTCACAGAAGAATGCCCCCCAGAGAAGAGGTTCCCAGTTGCTTTCCAAGACGCCCTATAGACCTCCACTGGTAATCCAGGGGATGGGAGTTTTCCACTAGATAATTTCATGGTCACGTTGGAGAGGTTTGCACATGACAAATGAGGGAAACAGAAGTTCTCCCGAGGACCTCAGAAGGCACTAGCAAAGGTGGTGGTCATTCACAAATGAATATCCTAGGGAAGAGCATTTACCTTAGCGAGGTGTTCTTCTCTACCAACAGCAGCATAAGCATAAGCATAAGCATTTTATTGTCATTGTGCACACACAACGAAATTTACAGCAGCATTCCTCGATGCACACAATTTCAGACTCATACCCCATCCTCACTTTCCCCTTCCTCCACCCATCCCTACACAGCCCCAAACACAACAACATGAAGCCACGGAGTTCAGCATAGCCACAGCTCTAGAGTAGAAGCTGTCTCTAAGGCCTTACGCGGCCTGGGGCCTCCGTACCTGCGGGACCGTCTTGCCCCATATGTCCCTAATTGGCCTCTGCGTTCAGCAGAGGCCAATTTACTGGTGACCCCTAGCCCCTCAATGATGCGACTGGCCTCCACTCGGACCAGAGCTTTTACAGCTCTGGCCCCTGCCTGGTGGAACGCTCTCCCTCAAGCTGTGCGGGCCCTGCGGGATCTTAATGAGTTCTGCAGGGCCTGCAAGACTGAGCTGTTCCACCGAGCCTTTGGAGAGGCCGGTCGCTGATAGGCCCCCCCCATAACATCGGTGGAACCTGCCGCCCCCTCCTCCCCTCTTTTAGGGGACTTTTAGGGGATCTGATAGTAGGTCGCCATCTATTATGCTGGTATTTGGAAGCTGCATTTTAATAGGGTTGGTTTTAATGGATATAGAGCCATAATTATTTATTTAATTAACTTTGGTATTATTGATTTTATTTTGTGCTCTATTGTATATCTTGTTGTTCACCACCCTGAGCCCTCCGGGGGAGGGCGGTATACAAATATAATAAATAAATAAAAATAAATAAAATAAGCCTCTTTGTCCTAGTTTTGATAGACCTGTATCGTCTGCCGGATGGTCACAGTTCAAAAAGAGAGTGTGCTGGATGAGACGGGTCTCTCAGAATATTTTGGGCTTTCTTTAGGCTTCGGGAATTATAGAGTTCTTTCAAGGAGGGGAGAGGGCAGTACTGAAGGGTAACTTTAGAGAAATCTCTAGATCAGAGAGGTTACACCCATGCAAGCTAAAACAAGTGGAGTCAATGGACCATGCCATTCCCCAATGTCTATTCTATGAAGCCACTCGATTCAAGCTCACCTGTCCACAGTTAGATATAATTCCAGACAGATCTGAATCTGAATGGGTCAAACTGCCAAGTTGTGAGGTTCTGTGCATGTATGCGTGAAGTGCGTCACCAGGTAGCCAAACAGAAATATCAAAGGAGTAATGACATTTTAGAATTTTAATTATCTTTCCTTTAGACTTTTCTTCTAAGGTCGAGTTTTATTTTTATAGAATTCTCATTCAGGGCATTTGAGGTTTCGAATGTTATTATTTTATTTGTATGTCTGGCCAATGATTGTACTGATAAATCACGTGATGGGATGTGACGTGACAGGCCCCGCGTTCTGCAGAGCCTGCTTGATTCAAAACAAAGTTTGTTAATTCTAGATTGGGATATTCCTGGAAATTTGGGTAAACCAGTCTGGGGAGGTTTTGGGGAGGGGGTACAATGCCATCTTGACCCCCCCCCAAAGCAGCCACTTTCTCCAGGGGGGCTGATCTCTGCAGTTTGAAGGTCGGTTGTAATTTCAGGAGGTCTCCAGCTTTCGCCTGAACGTTGGCAACCCAAAAACCACACCTTGTATTAGTCCCAGAACCAAAGGAAGCCAACAATGGTCGAATCCCCACTTGATATTTGCACGCAGATCCAAACCTGTTTGTTGTGAAACCGTGTCCTCTTCATCGGAGTTTCTCCCTCCCCACCACAGCTGGTGCTAATAACAGCAGACACACCTCGCTGCAGAACTCCCGGCAATCCCCACTACCAGGCAAGCTTGCTTCTACCGGTCTCCCGATTGGCTGGCGTGCCTTGATGGGGCGGGACCTTTTCCCACTGCGGAAACGTACATTGTAGGGGTGTGATAAAAAAAAACAGCGTGTAAAAGTTTAACGTTTAACTGTTTCAACTGTGCAAACAGTGAATCGTTACCTGTGTAAACCATGAACGATTCAAAGTTACACGTTTGACTGTTTAACGTTTGCGTCCCCTTCTGGTTGATCACAAAAGCGGAAATGAAACCAAGGAAAGGCTGCGCGCGCATCACAGCGCTGATTGGTTGCCTGAATTCTGTGTCACACTTGAGTCAGGGTTTCAACCCTCATCCCTCCCCTCGGATCAGCTCTGAACCGTGTTAATGGGGTCTGTGCCAATTGCAACCAGGTTCTGCCGGAACGCGGATTAATGGGGAGAACAAGCGCCAGAAACGGAATCTGCCACACAAGCAATGGGGAGGTCGTCCCTCAAACCTGGTTAGCTTGTGTTTTGAAACCTGGCTAAGACGGTAGTGGGGATTCGACCAGCTGCTTCAAGAATGGCATAAAATGTGCTTGCAGTGACTCGCGCCAGTTAGCAAACGGACCACAGCCTTTTCTACTAACTGATTCTTCTGAGTAAGCTTTCAAGGGCGGTCCCACACGAAACATTTCCCAGCGGTCCACCTTAAAGACCAGAGAAGCATGGAACAGCACAGCTAGGTTAGCTGAGTCTGGAAAAGACCTCTCTTCATCTCCAAAGTGATCTAATCCTGTTCCAAACCACGGTCGCCAACAGCCTGGGACAGCAGATGCCATGAATCAACAATGTGTTGAGCAAAGGATTTCCTTATGTCTGTACCAAATCTACTGTCAGTCAATTTCAGTGGCTGACCCCAAGGCTGAGTGTTGTGGGAAATTCTCGGCACTTTCCAACACAGGCATGATCTTGTGACTTTCTGTCATGTCCCTACTTAGTCATCCTTTTGCTAGATTAAAAAAAAACCTCAAACTGTTTAGCCTTTTCTCATTGGGAAAGTATTCTGCCTTCTTTCTGTTGCTGCTGTTTATTGGGCTCCTGTTCTACAGTATTCTACAAGCATCATCATCATCATCATCATCATCATCATCATCATCATCATCATCATTATTATTATTATTATTATTTAAATTTAGTATACCGCCCTATCCCCGAAGGACTGATTGGAATTGCATTCAGTACTGCAAAGTTGGCCACACTGTCAATTTTTATATAAATCATAGCATGCTGTTTTTAACAAAGACTTTCAGTCATTTTAATGTTAATGCTAATTTAATGCTGCATTTTAATGGGGTAGGGTTTATTTTAATTCTATTAATTGACACTTCCAGATTTTAATCTGATATTGTGCTCTATTTATATCCTGTTCACTGCCCTGAGCCCTCCGGGGGAGGGCGGTCTATAAACCCAATAAATAATAATAATAATAATAATAATTTTCCTGACAATTTGTAGCAGGAAATTTGCCTTTTTCACCACGGAGTCGCTGTTTTCATTGAGCTGTCCGTGCTGTCCCATTTTGAGTATAAATTTGGTAACCTTTAGACAACATTCTTGTGAAATCAAGCCAAGGGGAGAAAAGAGTCACTGTTTTCAAGAAAGACGTTAGTTGAACAGAGCCAAAGAGAAAAGTTCTAGAAACAAGGGACAGATGAAAAACTAACAAATCACAAGGTCTAAGTGGCACAAACATCCATGAAAAAGCCGGCTATGAAACTGCTGCTCCAAGTAAAAAAAACACGCAACTTGTCACTCAGACTGGCCGCCCTTTCAGAGGTCTGTGAAGCAGCAAATGTAATACCAATTTATAAAGATCAAGAAGAGGAAGAGGACAGGCTGTGTGGTGTAGTGGTTCGAGTCTCAGACTATGATCTGGGAAACCCATGTTTTTATTTGCCGCTCATGCCAAGATAACTTGGGCCAGCCACACACACTCAGCCTAACCTACCTCACAGGACTATTGTGAGGATAAAATGGAGGACAATAGAATTACGCGCATGGCTTTGAACCCCCCATTAGGAAAAAAAGGAAGGGTGTAAATGAAGTAAATAAAGTAAGCAAGCAAGCCAGGGGTCATGCAGGGGGAGGTGCATGAAAGCGCTGGCATTGGGGGTGACCAATGACATGGACAAGTTTGTGGGTGACTCCAAATTATTCAGGACTGGCTGCAAAGTCCATTGCAGGGGGAGATGCAATGGGCCCTAGCAAAGGGGGGGGGGGAAGCAAGCAATTCCCCCTCCAATGGGCTTTAAAAGGTAAAGTTTCCCCTTCAGTCGTGTTCGACCCTGGGGTACCACTGCAAGCAGTGATTCTTACAGGCATGTGCCTGCTTTTGCTGGGCAGTTTGCCATTGCTTTCTCCCCAGCTATTCTTTACCCCCCCCAGCTATAAAAAAAGAAATCACTTCACTCCACCAAGGAATGGGTGGATGGCTGAGTTGACCATGAGCCAGCTGCCAGGATATTTGTTGTTGTTGTTGTTGTTGTTGTTGTTGTTGTTGTTGTTGGTGGTGGTGGTGGTGGTGGTGGTTGGTTGTTGTTGTTTGTTTGTTTGTTTGTTTACTTACTTACTTACTTATTTATTTAATATACCGCCCTATCCCCGAAGGGCTCAGGGGTTATCTGACCCACAGGGGGCTTGAACTCCTGACCACGTGAGTGGCAGTGCAAGCACTTAACCACTACGCCACGCGGCTCCTTCAATGGGCTTTACTGGGGTCCTAAGGCCCCCACTCCTCCAGGCACAACACCTCCTACCTATCTGGTCCTGAGTCTGTGCCTTGGGGGGGGGGGGAGAAGAAGGTTGAAAGGTGAGGCTTGGCTGGGGGGTGGTTGAAAGGTGAGATTTGGTTGCAGGAGAGTTGAAAGGTGAGGCTTGGAATGGGGGAGATTGGAATGGGGAAGCTTGGGGTCGGGGGGGGGGGGACCGGGAGGGTGTTTGGGGGCTGTCTGCGCAGCAAGACCCAAGGTTTTGCTGCTGTCGGCTGGGCTGCACTTTTGGGAGTGGTGGAGGAGGGGGGAGAGCTGGGAGGGTGGCTACAGGCTACCAAAGTGCCCCTGCTTTGCTGGCCAGGCTGGGCTTTGGGGGAGAGCTGAGAGGGTGCTGGGGGGGTCCAGCAGAGTCGGGCTTGCTCCTGTGTCAGGAGAAGGGGGGAGTGGATGGAATGTTGCCCACCAATGGGCGAGCAGGACTCGTTTCATGAATCCTTCTTGCTGATTCGTCAAGACATTCCACCACTTAGCCACTTATAGGTAAGGATAGGAAGAACGACAGACCTGCAAGCAGTGGTGGGATCCAAAAAGTTTAGTAACAGGTTCCCAGGGTGGTGGGATTCAAACTGTGGCGTAGCGCCAATGGGGCGGGGCACGATGGGGGCGTGGTCGGGCACTCCGGGGGCGGGCCATTCCTGGGCGGGGCTGTGGCAAGGACGCAGACGCTGCGCCGGTCCTTGGGCGGGAAACGAATGCATGCAGGCACAGGCTGCCACGCACGCCGGTGCACCTCCTGCTAGACTGCTTCAAGTTCTGCGCGCTACTGCTGAGAGGAGGGGCGTAACTAAGGCAAAAATCACAGTGCAAAATCACCAATTAGTAACCCCCTCTCGGCACACACAAATCATTAGTAACCTACTCTCGGGAACCTGTGAGAACCTGCTGGATCCCATCTCTGCCTGCAAGAGGATCTCTTCAAATTAGATGAATGGCCATACCATGACCCAGAAAACCCACAGCAGCCACAAATCACACACACACACACACACACACACACACACACACACACCCCACACACACACACACTCTTTGTCACTTTTCAGTTTTGTCTTGCTGCTTTTATCATAGTTTGTATTACTTTATGCTTTCACTGTGGATGTTTGTTTTTAATCTTGTCAGCTACTGTGCACATTAAAAAAAACAACAGAATGCTGGCGAGTAAATATTTAAAATGAATACTTGAAGCTTGGCAACTGGTTGTGGCGTGGGACTTGGATATTTGCCCGGGGACAATTGCTGCTGACACCAGGGAAACAAGCTAAAGGCAGATTACGGCCTTGGAATCATTCACTTACATTTTCTTTTAAAAAATTAAATTGTGCTCAGCATTTATTTTTATTGTAGAATTCATATGTACAAATTCACTTGCCATAAAGTGTATGTATACAACATATTCTCAATGCTAAATGCAATATATTCTAAATGAAAAAGAAAAACAATTTCAGTATAATAAGTTCTAGCCATCAAGTACATATCAGATCCTGACAGCTGAGACACACTTTGTTGTGCATTAAGAGCAGAAGCATATTTCATATTTACACCTCAAATGTTTTCCTTTTTCAGTGGGTTAGGTTAAGAATTTCCTGCCCTCAGAAGAACCACCCCCGATTTTGCAAAAGCTGCCATAAGGCCATAACAGTAACTCATACACAGCTGCATCGGTCAGCTTCCTCTGATGTCAAGCAGTTCTGTTGCATTACTGCACTGGAAGCAACTGCATGATCCAATCTTGAGCAGAATGGACTGGGGCATGGCAGAATTTAGCCCATTGGAGGACTGGAAAGAGGCAAGCAGCTCTGAGCAGAGCTACATGGAGCAGCTTCCTCTGATGCCAGGAGATTCTCGTGGAAAAAACATGGCAGGAGATTGTGAAAGAAACATGGTGGGAAGTTCTCATGAAAGAAACAGAGCAGGAGATTCTCGTGAAAGAAACATGGCAGGAGATTCTCGTGAAAGAAACATGGTGGGAGGTTCTCATGAAAAAACATGACAGGAGATTCTCATGAAAGAAACATGGCAGGAGATTCTCGTGAAAGAAACATGGTAAGAGATTCTCATGAAAGAAATATGACAGGAGATTCTCGTGAAAGAGATTCTCATGAAAGAAACACGACTGGAGATTCCCGTGGAAAAAACATGACAGGAGATTCTCGTGAAAAAAACATGGCAGAGGTTCTTGTGAAAGAAACATGGTAGGAGGTTCTCATGAAAAAACATGGCAGGAAATTCTCATGAAAGAAACAGAGCAGGAGATTCTCGTGAAAGAAACATGGTAAGAGATTCTCATGAAAGAAACATGGCAGGAGATTCTTGTAAAAAACATGGCAGAGATTCTTGTGAAAGAAACACAGCATGACATCATCATGGTCAGCTTTCCCCTACCCCCCCGCTCTCATTCATTTGCCGCTGTAGCGGGTGGGAGAACTAAGCAGGGATGCATCATGTCATGTTTAGTTTATGATTTTGTTTACTTCACTGACATCCCAGATCTGGCAGCTGTGAAATCTACAACAACAACAACGACAACAACAACAACAATCATCATCATCATAATCATAATCATCATCCCCTCATGGGCACCCCCTTGTCATGGGGAAGGGGCTTGCGTGCTTCGATGACGTTGAGAGCTATGCTGGAGGTGGGGTATTATACCAGAAGGGGCTCCCATGCCAGACAGGTCTCAACTGAGAAACCAGACTAAGACTGTCCACCAACCCATACAATATGGTGATACAAACGAAAAATTATTCCATACCGCATCAGTCGTCGCACAGGTTAACAAGGGCTGTGTCGCATGCTGGGTTCCTTGGGCGTGCGTCGACAAGTGGGCTACAAGTGGACCAACCATCCAAAAGAAAGTAGTGCGCAAGAAAATCGTGCCATCATGGCTTGTTATTACAACTCAGAGCCAGAAAAAAGAGAATACTTGAAGCGGATGTACGAACTGTGGAAACAACGCTACCCAGATTCGAATATCTCTGAGCAAAGACTGGCAGATCAAAGGCGATTCATCACACGGAATAAAGTCTTTACAGAGATAGAGCTAGAAGAAGTCCAGAAAAATCATGAAAAGAAAGCAACTGTATCATCAGACGAAAAAACAGTACATAATTCAGAAACAACAGGAGAGATAATAATAGAACTGCAAGATGAAAACGCCAGCACAGGGGAGAAAATAATAGTACAACCTCCAGAGAAAGTCCCTATGACAGAAAAAATTGATAAACTGACAGAAAGACAAAAAGAACTAAGGGGAAAGATCATCCACTATGGACAATCAAATGAGGAAAGACAACGGCTGCCAGCGTTGAAAATGATGCCCAAAAAAGACCTGGCAACCATAATGAGGGATGTAAACATGCCACTGATGACAATTGAAACAACATCCATCAAAGAAACTAATCAGCTCATGTACAATACGGCAGTAGTGGTCACAAGAGAAATGGGCATTGAAACACCTAAACCCAAGATAAATCAACCATCAAAACCAAAGTGGAAAATTAGACTGGAGCAGAAGAGTAAAAAACTAAGATCAGATGTCAGTAATCTTATTTGTGTTGCACATTTTTAGATGCAATTTACACTTACAATGTACCTCTTTTACAAGGTATAATAGATGGATAGGCCTGTATCCAACCACATTCCAAAGACTTAATGGGACTTTTCTTCAGAGTGGGAGGCAATCTCTGCCAATTTCCACCTCCCAGTTCAGCCCCCCCCCCCAAGTGCTATAAGTGAAGGTCTGCTGTAGGAGCGTGAAAATCAACACCCCCTCTTCAGAAAACTGAAAGATTTTTAAAATTTTCTTAATTTCATGGTTGGATACAAGCCACCTTTTCCTGACTGTTAGCTCATAATGGGGGGGGGGGGGATCCACAGCCATTAAGGAAAATCAAGTTTACTGTATCATGGGCCCAGGATTTAGTCCATCTGCAGTTCTGGGAGCGTGCTCTCCAAAGGATGCAGTTCTAACTAACTGGTGGTGGCTGGCCATATTGCTTAATGGCATGGTTGGATACAGTCCATCAGGTATTCGTGCTGATTTATAGGCACAGGGAGGATGTTGGAAAAGGCACAAACACTGAGGCAAATCTAAAAACACACT